>NW_022196904.1:145995568-146012619 GCF_008632895.1 Mastomys coucha
TCAAATAGCTTTGACCATAGCAGGAAGTCTGTATCCAAAAATCGTGCCTACAATTCATTTCTTGGTACTGCAGAACTATTAACTCTCAGCTTAGGTATGATAGAGGTAAAATCCTTTGGTGATGTGAGGGTCATTGAAGTACAGCCTTATTACAATGAAACCCAATGTCTAAAAATTGTTCTTATTTTGGGTTTGTACCACAGTAAGAGCCAAGATTTTAAGCTCTACTAAATACAAAACAAACAAACAAACAAAAGGACTTTATATATCTATGTTCATTTAAGGAAATAGTAGTGATATATTATTTTGAAATATACAGTTAATATATTTGGAGTTATTTAAAATTTATATTGAGAAAACATGTATTTTCAGTATTGCTGTAGACAAGCATCTACATAAGACTGTTAAATTGATTGTTGTTTTATATCAAACAACTTTTATAATATGTATTTTTATTGTTATAATGTTTTATAAATTTTAAGTAATATGACCAAAAAAGATATTGTAGGCATTGAAGGGGGGTCTCTGGGAGGAGTTGGGGTACAAAAGGGAAACAATAATGTGATTTAATTCTATTTACTTAAAACATGTTTTTAAATGTTAACAATTTTAGATAAATTGAAATCTTGTAACTTTTCTCATCATAATGAAATAAAAGTTAAAAAAAAATAGGTTATAGGTTGAAAAGCTTGTTAAGTTAGAAAGAAATGCATAATAAATGCACCAACTCTACTGGTCACAATGAACCTCACTTTCCTAAATGCACGAAGATACTTACATTAGCCCACAGTGAAGGGAACTCATGTACCACGAAGTCTATCTGTAAATAACATGTTGAATGACTCATGAAATGTTCTGTATCGAAAATGACAAGATATACACATGAGTAATTTTTTTTTGTACTATTATAAATAATTACCTGTTGTAATTTATCCGTTGGAGACTGGTGATGGTCTCTATTTATATTCAGGCTTCCAACATGGGCATCTTGAGCTGGTAGGGGCAGCTCCTAAGAAGAATGGAGACGGAGGTTGGCTGAGGAGCGAGCTGAGGAGCAGCTCCTGTTCTCTGTGTCATGGTGTAGAGGCAACACTCTCACTTTTGCTCATATCAGATGGAGATGTGTGCAAACTTTCTGACAAGTGAAACCTTCTTGTCACAACCCTACCTCTGTGCCAGACTCCAAACCACCCTCCGCATCCCTAATGCGTTTCTGTGATGGGACTGGAAGGACCCTATAGCTGTTGGGGTGGGGCAAAGTGAAGAGGGGTTTGCAAGCCCTGAGGTGCAGCTTTGCTCTTTGCCCTGATGGGGCCCGTGCACACAGCTTCTCTGTGTCCTGCCTTTTCTCTAGGCAGGAAGCAGGGCAGTCAAGGTGGCTGTCTGCTTCTCCTTTGTCTTAATCAAACAGTGAATCAAATGCGGATGTTAATGCAAACACCGGTCTTCTTATTTCATTTCAGCGCTGGAGGTGTCCCTTGGCAACGCAGGGTCCTGGCGCCCTGATGGACTGCAAAACCAATGTTTATAAACCATCCTTTCTTCCAGACTTGCATAATGGACTGGAGATTTTTCTCTTATCGCTTCACAAAGTCCACAGCCCTTTTCTTTCTTTGGCCTTTCCAGCCATTTGCATTTAGAAGTAGAAATTCCTTCAGGACCACACTAGAAACTGATGGAGCTGTATCTTTTTTTTTTTTTTTTTTAACTCTTCAGCGGCAGAGTCCTTTCCCTCAGTAAAATATTATGTGAGGCACCCCCACATTCAACCAATCAAAACTGAGTCGCTGCAAATGAAGTGGAGGTGGAGAACCTGGAAGACCCTCGGGAGAAAGGCCTGCCTCATCTGCTTCCCAGTGGCTCTTGGTGCATCAGCGCTGAGTGTGCTTTGTGGAAGGGTTTGAGACTGCTCTTGCCATCCTTTCTGCTTTCTTGAACAATGCAGACAATCTTTGTAAGCAGACCTGCCTCTCTGTAGTTCCCTTCTGCACATCTTCCTGGGATTTCTTACAGGCCAGGCTCACTAAAATACTAGCACTAGGCCTTTGGCATGTTTGCCAAAATGGTGACTCAATCGTTTACTAAAGTCAGAGTTGCTGAAAAATTGTCATTTCCTTAAGGCAATATCACCCAATAACTCATATAAAGAATGCCTGAGTCACAAGAAATAGGGATCTTTATCTAAAACTCATACTTTGGCTGTCAACCATGTGTTTATGGAGATCCTAGAAGAGCCTGGGACTACATATTATTTGTTAGCTAAGTTTCTCTTTGCAAGAACCATTTTCATCATACACTTTGATGTCACTGTTGAATTAACCAGGGAACAATGTATGTAGAGGAAAAAAAATCGCATGAACTCTTCACCAGACAGTATGAAGTACTCATCAGCTCCTTCTAGCCTAAAGGCAGATTCCGCTGACAGATTCCACCGGCAGGGTCTTAAGCAAGGTGACATTTGGGAATGGCGCTCTTCTTGGTGCTTTTTGAATGTGATCAAAGTGTCTTCCATCAACAGGGTGTCCTAGGAGCTGTAGCCAGGGACATGTGATGCCAGCTCTTTGGGTCTCTCTACAAGTTTAATCTTTTCCATTCCAGCAGTTTTGAAGGCAGCATATTTGAGTCCTTTATTAATAGTTAAACAAGTTGTGAGCATTTTCTCTGGGTTACATGTAGATGTATAACACAAATATCGTACTATCCACATCTATAGCTATACACACATAAACTCAGAGTGCAGGCCGTGAGCCCACCCCAAAAGCTGCTGAGCCCTGATGCTGACTCTATCAGTCATATCTCTGCAAGAAGAAACGTAGGTAGAAAAGTATATATTCAGGTAATATATATGTTTTTATACATACACTGGTAGTCTACCATTAAACAAACATGCTTATAATGAAGTCTTTAACATGGATGTTAACTTTTTGTCATGAAACCTAATCAGCTTCCTCAGGCACTATGTTTCTATTGAATTTTGAGAAACTTCACCTCCTCAATATTTCAGTTCCCCCTTCATTCAAATGCATTCTAACTCCACTCATACTAGCACTGTCCACATTTTCTTCACTGACAGAAAAGTTCTAGGGCAGGAGTGAAGTGCATGTTTCATTGAATCTTTGAAGGTATTTTAAAGAGAACCTGTTATATTTATGTATCACAGCTGTGCCACAAAACTGTTGTGTGACTTTGTAACACAGTCTCAGATACCCTAGAGCATTAGTTCTCAACCTGTGGGTCACCATCCGTTTTGGGGATTGATGGAACCTTTCACAGGGCTCACAAATCATATATTCTGCATATCAGACAATTCCATTATGGTACATAATTGTAGCAGAATTACAGCTGTGCAGTAGCAGCAATGCAATAATCTTATGTTTGGGGGTCACCACTACATGAGGAACTGTTATAGCACTAGCAAGGAAACTGCTGTCTTAGTGGGAGCTGAAGGTAAGATGTAAAATT
Organism: Mastomys coucha; assembly: GCF_008632895.1. NCBI lineage: Eukaryota > Metazoa > Chordata > Mammalia > Rodentia > Muridae > Mastomys > Mastomys coucha. The sequence continues at coordinate 145,999,031 of NW_022196904.1, forward strand.
CGGTTTCCTTCTCTTTTCATGTGCATAGGAATCTCTAGAGAAGAGGCAGAATCTATGAACCCGAAGTTAGCCATTTATTCTGTTCTCCTTCCCGCGTCTATTGTTCCCTTTTCTCCTCATCTTTCTCCTTATCGTCCTTCTCCTTATCGTCTGGAGGCTTGGGGTTATGGAAGTCACTGGGATGCTTCCAATCACGGCAATAAGGGTATGTGAATCAGTCTGGCCTTGATGCTTACTTTTACGATAGATGTCAGACATCTTAGCTCCTTCCCCCCATCCTCAAAGGAAAAGAGAAACTCACTGGCAATTTGTTTCTACACTACAACAATTGAAAGGTTAACCTGGCACGGGATTCTTTTCACTCATCTCCAAAGAGCTCATTTTCATGTCATCTCTTTGTGGAGTTACAACCCTCTAATACAGCTTTATATGAGCATTTTCCGGTCTCTAGCTCTCGTTCAGATGTTTAATAGCAGAGTATTAACTCTAGCTAACTATTGTTCTTTTGGGTACACACATGGAGACCCATACCTGTGCAGCGTGAAGGTAACACAGAGGTGTGTGTGTGTGTATACACACATATATACAATGCTTATAGAATCTGGACAATTTTTTTCATGCCTGTATCTCTATTGTTAATATTAAACCTTATTCACTTCTATGAAAACGGACAAATAATAGAACATATATAAAATTTAAGAAATTCTGCCACTCAATATAGATTGGAAAAGTTTGGAGAGATAGAGATAAGAACCAGAAGCCCCAAAAGATAATATTTGTGGCTTTTCAGGTGGACAGAACACATCATTTGTATTTACAACAATGCTCCACTCACTGTCAAACACTAGATGTTATCAAACATGAGTTCAGAGTGACAACTCACACGGAAGGCAGACACATTAAAATCCATTCTCATGTTGGGAGCATGGTTAATTATGCTATATTACATCGTATTAAAAGTGCTCTCTGGGGAAATGGATGTGGATTTTCTTGTGAGCTTTTTCCTTATTTTATCATGCTGAATGGGAAGTGTGGGGTTTGCTCTCTGACGTCATGCTCCCACAGTAAGGATCATTCTGCTTTGCTGATGAGTATCAGGAGAGCTGAACACAAGAGCTCCAGGATGCAGTGCGGGGTGGGCTCAGCTTGTGTCTGGTGAGTCTCTTCTGTGTCTCTCTCTGCATTACACAGTCAGTTCTGTCATCACTTACAAAGAGTCCAAGCTAAGGGAGGGGGGATCCTTGTCACTCAGGAGCTCATAGGATAACCCACAAGAGTGATACAAGTCTAGCTGTCAACAGGGCTTGGTGACAGTTATAAAAATGAACAAATGAGAATTCTGCGAGAGGTAGTTGCTGGGGAAAGATCTTATTTTTGATTAATTTGAAAATAATTTCAATATCATTTAACATTTTAAAGTAATATGGGGCTTACTTATTGCCTAACTTGAAATAATCATATGACATGTTCTCTTAAAAGTAAATGAAAAAAAAAAAAAGCTCCTAATTTCAACTTGGGAGGGCAAAGACTAGATAAGAAATAAGATTCTTCCCAGAGAGATATTTCTGTTCTTATTGGATGAAGACCATTTTTTAATGTTGTTCTTGTTTTTTTTAATTAAAAAAATTAAATTGAAATATAATAACATCATTTCCACATCTTCTTCCTCCCTTTAAACATCTACTATTATATCCCAACCAGCCTTCCCGTGTTTTTTCCTTTCCCTCCCAAGTTGATTGCCTCTTTTTCTGTGCTTATTATTGTTACTCACACATAAGCATAAATACATAAATATAAGCTGCTGGCTTCATTTAGTGTGGCCTGTGTGCATATGACCTGAGGGTTGGCCACTTTGTATTGCATAAAGACCTTTTATTCTGCATCAAGAAAAATGATGACAATCAGCCAGTGTGGGGCTGGCCTGTGCAGTGCTGGCACCTACCTGGGTGGGTCCCTTCGTCACACTCTGGATGGCTTCACTGTCGGCCACCCGTCACCAAGCAGCACAGCCAAGCTCATATTTCCTGCTGACCTGTTTCTACTTTTCATAGCAGGACTCATTTGAAAAATCTGGAAAATTATCCAAACTGTACTTCCTGTATGGGCTTGGATGAAGACTGTGTATTCATCTTAACAAAACTGCGACTTCATTTCAAATTCCACCTTGCCTGCAGGCTTTTTCCACACATATCCAAATAAATAAAGGAAGTGGGAGCTTTTCATTTTTTTTTTCCTTTTCTTTTGATATCCTCTACCAAGGCCTTTTCTTGTTAATTTTGTCAGCTAGTTGCTACTTAAATCTGACTTCCACAGAGCTGTGTGTATTTGCAGGTCGGCTTCATCAAACATTCATTGTTCAATACTGTGACAGCTGGTAGCAGACATGCATACTCTTCTCTTGTTTGGTTTTCTGATAAAGCCTGTCAAGAGATGGCTGACTATAACTGAATTTGTCACCCTCTCAGCAAGGTTACACTTCTTCTTACTATGAAATAAAACAATAAAACAACATTTCTAACCCCTCTCTTCCACAACCGCCCAATTTGACAAGCAAATACATGAGGTTTTAGCCAGAAGAAGAAAAACACACAAGGAAGAATGTAAAGATCGCCTGTGAGAGGCCCTGCTCAGGAGACACAGGAAGCTGTGGGAAAGGTCACAGCAGAGAGTGCCAGGCTTGCGTGCAGCTCAACTGAGCGGCTGAACTCTGCCAAGCATGCTGCAAATCTAGTGAGCCACTAAGGCTAGTGCCCTGCGGGAGGATTCCACACTGACTCTCAACTTATTGGTGTGGTTTGTTGGTATGATAAGACCGGATACCCAAAAGAACATTGATAAAATCTGTCTCATATAGGGTGTGCAATTTGTAAAGTGAGTCGGTGCTGGAGTTAGAGTTGAACAACATCTTTCGATGGAACAAGGTGATAAACTCTCAAACCGCTCAGGGTCCTCCATAAGCAGCGGGAAGATTGACACTTTAATGAGCTTGTTTGCCTCAGGATTTCCAGTCACCTGGCTAGAGTCCTCTAATCTTCTCCTCTCTCTTCCCCCCTTCCTTTCTTCATTTTTCACTCTACAAAATATAGACATTAACAGTTACAATATTTAGATCAAATGTTGCTGTTAGTATCAAGTGGATCGATTTGACAAAATTAAGTCTTTTATTTCAATCTTTTACGAGAATTTGATACATGACTAATTTACATCATTTCCGTACCTCTCTCTCCTCTCCAACTTCTGTGCCTCCAACTCCCTCTCAAATTATTAATCTCTTTAATTACCCATATGTTTATATTATGTGTAACTCATTGAGTTGATTTATTGTTTCTCATATGTATATGCGCTTAGGGCTGACCATTTGGAATTGGATAACCTATCAGGAGGTTTCATCCTTGGGGAAGACCAATTTCTCCCCTTTCAACATTGACTCATTGCCTATAGTTTTTCATCTAGGGGTGAGATCTTATTCTATTTACCTCATCTGCACTGCCATATGCAGTCATACAAGTACTGTCTAGGCAACCACATTGTTGAGTTTTCATGCGTGCAGTTTTCTTGTCACACATGGAAAACACTAGCTCACAATAGATACTGTGGTCCTCCCTCACTGACAGTCTTACTCTTCTTGATTCTGCAATGTTCTCTAAAGTCTTAAGTGTGGGGTTGTGTTGCAAACAGGGGCCTGGGAATGTGGAGCCACCACTGGCCGGCTTGGTTCTCACAAAAGAAAGTTTTGAACGATAAACATATATGCAACATGTTTATAGATTAACTATTATTGCTTATAATGGTTATTCACGACTATCTCAGAAAGAGTATCTTAATTCATTATAGCTTCTATAATAAGATATCATAAAGAAGGTTGCTTCTAAGGAAGAAAAATTAATTTCTCCCACTCCAGAGACTAGGAAACCTGAGGTCAAGATGCAGAGAGTTCATAGGTAGATCTCTCTCCTTGCTGTAACCTCAAATGATAAAGGGATGAAACGAAGTCCCTAAAGGGCTTTTTATAAGGTATTAATCCTTAAGACCCTTCCCTCCTGACCTAACTCTTACACCCAGTAATAGCTGGGGCTGGGACAATTCAGAGCGAGGCTCAGAAGAAAACAAAACAAAGCATTACTTAGCAACTCTTCATATCTCTCTTACAGATTCTGCTTTAAACTTTTAAAAAAATGTAGCCAAGGTGTATTTAAGCTCCAGGCTTTAAGTTCCTTCTCTCCCCACACATTATGCACACATACATACACATTTCAATTTCTCTGCTGACATTTTCTACTTTTTTTCCCATTCACTCTTGTACTTTTCTTTATACCAGCTTAAAGTTGGTATGCTTAAGATCAGTCTAGCAATCTAACATCTAGACCATATCTCGACTGATGTTTATCAATTACGTTTCCTCTTGAGAAGGAGCCATATTTCCCTGGTTTATCATGTAGTGAGTAATTTCAGATCACAGCCTACGTACCCATTGGGAATGGTGGTGATGACACAGTGCTTTTATTATTTCTGTGCTGAGTTTTCCTGTTTTTCAATCAGTCTGGTGCTTACATCCACCCTGTAAACTCTCCTTTGCAGAGAACTTGAATGCCGGCTCGGTTCTTTCAGGCTGACTCCAGCTTGTCCTACACGGATGTGGTTGAAGGTTTTCAGAGCCTCGAGCGGGGCTTTCTCAAAACCGCGAGGCTTCCCACTGATGCCGTTTCTGGAACACCACCTACTCTCCAATGGTTGCGATGGCTGCCACTTCTGCTCTCTGCTTTTGTTGGAAAAAAATAGCACAAGTCCCTTAAGTATGGGCTTCCCTCAAGCCCTGTGTGTGAGCTCACTCCTCAGCACTTGCTGCAGTGGGCTTTGTGTTTTGTTGAGTTTCCAGCCAACATTTGGAGGATGGGGCCGCTGGGTGTCAATGTGGGAGGAACTCAATCACGTTCAAAGTGGAACTCCACACTAGTTGCTCTTATGACTCATTCTGACACATTTACTGGATTGAAGGCCTTCAGGGGTCAACATTCAGGTTACTTAAGAGTATTTTATCACTATTGACCTAAGTTGTCAAACTATGTTTACATAGTCATTTATTCAGTTTCTGAAATGTCTCCTTTTCTTCTGGCTTGGCAAGGTTTTATTCCAGTGGTGTAACAGAAATGATTGAAAATAGAAAGAATATTATACAAATAGGGCCACAGGTGCTTAGTCAGTAGGTATTTTTTATTTTCACACAGAAAATAGAAGGTTAGAGAATCTTTAATTTTAAAAGTTGAAGACACCTCCCTTCCCTTGTGGCAAATGCTCTTTGGTCAATAACCTAATAAACATTTTACAAATTGAAAACAGTTTCTTAAACTACATTTAAAAAAAATCAGCTGTGAGGGGGCTGGTGAGATGGCTCAGTGGGACAAAGAGCGCTAACTGCTCTTCCGAAGGTCCTGAGTTCAAATCCCAGCAACCACATGGTGGCTCACAACCATCTGTAATGAGAATCTGATGGCCTCTTCTGGTGTGTCTGAAGACAGCTACAGTGTACTTACATATAACAAAAAATAAATCTTTAAAAAAATTCAGCTATGAAAAGACATATTTTAAGCCAGGTCTTGGTGACACATGCCTTTAATTTAGCACTGGGGAGATAGGCAGATCCCTGATTTCAAGGCTGGCCTGATCAATAAAATGAGTTCCAGGCCAGCCAGGGCTACCCAGTGAGATACTGTTTAAAAGAATAAGAATGAGAAATATTTAGTGGTTTAATTTTTAGAGGTTTTCTCAGTATTGGAGAGCACATCTTAGTATAGCTTCAATGGTTTAAGTTTTTATTTGTAATTTTAGGAGGTCAGAAATGTTTATGCATACATTGGTTTAGACTTTTGCATGTCTTTGTATATCTTAGAAAAGCTCCCTTCCTCCCCTGAGCCAGCTGATGTTACAGATGGGACAAGAGACTCGGAATTTATAAAAAGGCAAATGTGTCAAGCACTATTTTTTTTTTTATAGCTATTTTATTAGGCATGGATGATTTCTTCCTTCCTTCGTTCCTTCGTTCCTTTGTTCCTTCCTTTGTTCGTTCGTTCGTTCCTTCCTTCCTTCCTTTCCTTCCTTCCTTCTTTCCTTCCTGCTTTTGAAAGTGATTTGTCTGAAGAGTTGATTTTCAACACTGTCATTAAACATGCCAGTATGTATATTTCTTAGCCCTTCAAATGCAGAGGTCGTTTCGGCTGCCTTCCTAAATTAGGTTAAAAAATAGCTATAATTGGTCTAACCTCTGTTCTCCTTATTGGGTTGGAGAAATGGTATGCTTTGTCTGTATTTTAGAAAGCCTTTTGGTTTTCTGCTCTGCCCTTCTAACTCTGTGACTCACTGCACACTCATCCCTAGCCCACTCACAGCTGCTTCACTCCCTGGACGTGACAGATTCACTGTGCCTCTCTAATTGACACTTCTTATTTCTCTCCAAGCACTTTTAGCTACAGTTGATACTAATTACTGGGAGATAACTTAATTTCAAATTCATCTACTTACTACGGTTGATGTATACCCCCAAGATGCTTTGTGGCATGTTCATAGCCATTCATGGGTGATCTCAGAGTGCCGAGCGTTTAAAGGACTTAATATCTTTCCACCGAGGAGAGTCAAGGCTATGCTTGCCTGTTTCACTGGCTGCACTTAAATGATGTCTTTCTGGTAACCATGTTAGTGCCACCTTCCCATTTTGTGCTTCCCGTTGCTGATTCCTCTGTTTAATGTGTCCTTCAAATGTAACCTTGAGTGTTCTCTACAGCTCCAAGAGCAAGAAGCTGCATTGTTTTGGAGGGGAGATGTGTTAATTTGGACATGAGTCATAGTTTTTTTGCTCAACATGAATTTAGTGCTGAGAGATCAGCACTAGACAGTGAATGAGGTGGCTTAGCGGACCTGCAGAAGCGGACGTGCAGCAAGGTTAGTTAGTTAGTAGGTGATGGAAATGAGTGTTCAAAGGCTCACAGGATCCGAACCTTGTACTCTCCTCAGACCAGTGATTTAACATTCATTTTTTTTTGTGTGATTTTTATAGACCTTGACTTTTTCTCTCTTACCTCTATCCCTCTTTTCCTCCCTCCTTTCCTTTGCAGAATTTCATCTATGACCTACCTTTTAAGCTTATATTAATGGGTCTCTACAGAACCAAAGTTTTAGTTTAGCTTTCATCTTGACATCTTCAAAATCTTGGCTTAGAATTCTCTAAGCTTCATTTGTCCAGAGCCAAGGATCTGCAGACTTGTATGTTAAGATGTCATACGCAATGTAAATGCAAGCAGCATACCATGAAATTACTTATGATACTTATGATTTTTCTTTCATTGCCAATAGTCCTTTATCGGTTTTCCCTGTCTTTATTTGCTGTCTCTCAGGTATGTAAGATAGAAATCTGAACTCCATTGTCTCTGTTTCTCATTGTCCCAGTATTGAACCAAGTCTTTCAAATAACCCTTGCTAATACTTAAATTGATCATAGTCTTCCCATTCCTATGTTCACTGCTGACCATTATTATTTTTATTACACCAAAAAAGGTGGGACATTAAAAATGACACATTGGTTACTTAAATAGAAACCTTCTGAATTAATATTAATGACCAATCTTCTGGTGTTAGACTTTAAGACTGATGCCTTACTGTTTTGAGTAAAAAGCTAAGGGTTGAAATTCATTGCCATCTCTTTCATAGGGACAGTGCATGATTCTCTGATTCTCATTTCTTTTCTTTTTTTTTAAAATATTATTTAACTACACTTGCAAAGCATTATTTATGGTGCCATTTGGTTGTAATCCCCTGATTTAGTTTAGTTGTGAAAGTCTGTTAATTTTCTTTTCTATGAACTAGGCGTTAGTTACAAGGAATGCTCATAATATAAAAAAATAGTGTTTAGACACTTGACTTTATTTATATATTTATATAACTTATTTTTAAAGTTTTATTTTTGTTTTTATTTATGTGTACATGTTTATGTGATTGCATGCACGTATATGTGGGTGCCCTGGAGGTTAGAAGAAAGCATCAGATTCTCTATAGCTGGAGTTCTAAGATTTTGTAAATTGCCTACCATGGGTGCTAGGAACCAAACTTGGGTCCTCTAGAATAAGCATTAAGTGCTGTTAACTGCTGAACTTGCTCTTAAGCCCTGCCCTCCTTAAACAAGGTAGAAGCACACAGTTTGAAGTGGTGTCTGTGAGCTTAGAGAACAGACATAGCCTTATGTATTAATGCGAAAAGCTAGCAACAGGGAACTGGAATTATGGGCAAAAGAAGAGACAGCCTGGGTGGGTAGAGAAGGAAGTGTTCCCACAGTATGAGGAAAAAAGGCTGGTAATGCACAAGGTAGTTGTGAGAATAACAAGGAGGTCAAAAATCCCAGCAAAGGGAGTACACATGAGAGAATATGAGTAAATCAGATTGTAAAGGACACTGTGTTCATATTAAACCAGAGATAGGATAGGAAAGAAACAAGACGTCTCCTCTCTAGGAGTATTGCTTACTCCTCAGAGCTCACACAAAATATAAGCTGGGGCAACATTATAACAAATGAACACACACGGTTTAAAAATAGTTATTTCTTTAGTCCAGTATCAATTTTGTGAAGAATAGGATATTCACCAAGTTCGAATTTTGACAGAATTCTTGTAATTGAATGTGTCAAAAAATATTTTAACCATGCCACTGAGCTGTAAAACATAAAAACTACTCAAAACCCGCAAGCACCACTGGTCAGTTGACTACTCCTGGAAATCCTTTTGGGAAGGTTGTGTGCCAGAGAGTTTGGGGGCGGGTCTGGCTGTGGCTATCTTTGCTAGCCTTCTGAAACAGTGATTCCATGTATAAGCACCATATGAAATGATCGGTACAGTCCCAGGGGACATGAAAACACTCAGATATGGCTTGCACTGTCCTTGCTTTTGTCATGGAGACAGGTGACTGCTAAGAATGTGGCACCATTTTGGTATGAAAACTGCCACTTAAGGGAGCATATTTGTAGCAGAAAGGGCTGTTTCCACAGGGCAGCATATCTTCAAAGTCCCACTTTGCCCCAAATACAGAAGCACTGTGGGCCTCACATGTGCTCTTCATGTTTGAATTACTTTATGTTATATTTACTCAAGAAATTCTAGTCAGTCTTCCTCCTTTTCTTTCTCCAGTTCCTGGTAGAATGTCCCCTGATGATTGAGGAACTGTTTGAATTATATTTGGTAGTTACCAGTTATTGGTACCTTCAGAGGGACATTTAGGGATTGGTGTTAGAATCAAGATTGGCAAAGACAATTATGTGACTCTTTGGTACCTGTTTTCTCTGAAAGGCATTTTCAGGAATGGAACTATCTAGACAATTGTATACTTTAAGTGACTCCACATGTTCTTGTTTTACTTCATACTCATCGTTCACTTCTGGACATATGCGTCCCAAATGTCTGTTGAACATCTTCACAAGGTTGTCTAAACACTTAATGGTTGCTGAGTGCAGCATTAGAATATACCGTATGAAACATGCCATGCATTATGATTCTTGCCTGCAAGCATCTTGTAATCTCTCTGTAGCATCCGTATATAGTATGGTGTTAGCCCACTGTGAAAATGCAAATAATTGTTTTTAGAGTCCACACAGGAATCAGTCAATAACTATATAGTATTTCAGGTATTCAGATGCAGGTAAGATTTTCATTTTATATTCCATAAAGTGAGAGAAAAAAGGCAGGGTTAATGCAATTTTGATAAGATGTTCAAAGAAGTCTCTGTTAAGATATTTCAGAAAGATCTAGAAGTGAGAGGATACATAATACAAGTGTTATTTGTAGGGAGACAATTTGGGGCAAAAGGGAGCAGCCATCAAGCAAACAAAAACAAAAAACCCAAACAAAAAACAAACGAAACCCAAAAAACAAATCACAAACAAACAACAAAACAAAACACTACAAAAACAGAAACAAAAAAAGCTTGAAGAAGAAATATAAATAAGAATATAAACATCATGTAGATATATATACACACTTTTTATAGTACATCATCATACAATAATGAATATAACACACAAGGATAACACATATATTATTTGTATATTGTACTTAATTATAATACATTATATAATGTATATATTCAGAAAATGAATCAGTGCTTCCTAGATGACACACATTGTTATGTATGTTTTTCATATACTGAGTCACCTAATCCTTATAGGATAACTTATGCATGCTTATGCAAACACAGCACAGTTGGCTCTTTGGGCTGAGTCACTCTCCTATGGCTCTGTTCATTGTACTGTGGGGTGCACAACAACTGCCCTGGATACCTGTTATGTTGTGACAACTACAAATGTGTCCAAACATTGATAAGTGTTTTCTAGGGGACAAAATTGTCTCTGCATTGAGAGCCAGTGATGTGTTCCAACGAACAACTCCTGCTGGCATCTTGAGCTCACAGTCAGCAAGCACCCAAAGAGGAATGCTCTGATTAAAGCCACATTCTGAGTTGAGACCAAAACCCAAGCAGAAAGGTTCCAGCAATCAGGCTGGGAACTGTGACATAGCCTATTTTCTAGGCACAGAAGTCAGGCTTGAAGTGCTTGAAGTAGGGTTAGCTATGTAGACCGGCTTTGGGGTTACAAAATGACATCAAGAGGGGATAAGAGTGGGTAACTTTTTAATGAGTTTGTCTTCCTCTCTAAATTAGATAAGAAAGCATGGAATGGTTTGAGCAGGAGACTGACCAAATAATCAATTTGAATCCTTAGTGGAAGTGGATTAGACATGGTAGTGTAGAAACAGCAGTAGGGTACTGCCTGGTTTTTAGGGAACACAGCAGCAGCTCGGGACTTCAGTAGACAGAGAAATGATCTGGCTCAAAGTGATTGGAAGGGAAGTGGCTTAATGTTAAATGAGGACGAGGCATCCTGAAAACAACTGCTTTGGCTCTGCCAGAAAACATCTCTCCTGACTCTCATGTTGATGGCTTGGTCCTCAGTGTGGCTGTGTTCAGAAGTGGGCGCCCAGGAAGTGTTTTGTTTTTGAGGCTATTGCTGGAAAAGTGTGATACACTGTTTTACAGTAAATTTCAAAAGCTATGTAGTAGGAGAGAACATTACAAATAGCGTAATGAGATGAGCACATTTGCGTGCCATTACTCGGAATTGCTACAGTGCATGGCGGCGTTACTTTACTTCTCTGACACAGCGGTGTGGGACGTTTGCTTGACCAGCATCACCTCAGACCTGTCTGCCTGTGAAACTCCACTGCTTTCTCTCCTTTTGGCAGCGCTAATATTCATTTACTTGGTGTTCAGGCTGGGTTTAATTTCTATGGGGAGTGGGGGTGATATCCTCACCGTCTTTTGTGAATGGAACTCTCACTGCCAGTTTGTTGGGCACATGGGCAATTCTCCCCATTGCTTTTTCAATGAAACCTGAGATGCCATGCATGATTTTGGTACTCGTCCTTAACTTGCTGAGCTGAGGGCTATGCATCCCTTTCTCAGCACTGAACCTAGCACAAAACCTCTTAGACTTTCTCACCTGTGGTTCCCTTATGGCCTATAGTGATAAAGCTATTCAGATGTTTGGCTTGGTTACTTCCCGATCTCGATGATCTTGTTTTCTTTTCAACTCAACAATGAATTTATAAAATGCATTTTAGGTTTCACTTTGTCCCTTTCATTTTTCTATAATTTGGGTTGTGGTTGTAGGTAATAGAACAGTTCATTCTTTCTCGCCTAATTGACCATATCTTAACGTCTCCCATTCTCCAGAACATTTTATTATACACAGAAATCCAAAAATAAATCTTGATCAAAAGAATCTGCCCATCTTTTGCTTATATCAAGGCACTATTTGTGCATACAAGGATGAAAAGAAAAGTTTGGATGGTGTCACTGAATTCTCAAGCAGCAACATTAGGTTTACTCATGGTGAAGAATTGAGAGGTAGGCTACTTATTGTTCCATCTATCTACTACCAGTTTATTCTGCTTTTACAGTGTGAGGTGCTGGACTCCCATTTAACTACAGCCTTCAAGTTCTTGTAGACTTGACTGTTTTAATTCTGTGGAGATTAAGACTAAGAAGTTCAAAAAATCTATCTGCCAAACATAGATAAAAGTTTATAAATTAATAAATTCTACTGGAAAATTGCCTTTTCTGTAAAGATCAGAAAGTGATTTGGTTTTTATAAAATAGTAACAATGGAAATTAATAATATGATACACATTTTTTATGTGTACAGTAACATCTTGTATTTCTGGAGTGTTGGGCTAAGTCTGGGATGGAACACAGCATGTCTTGCAAGTACTATGCAAGCATTATCACTGAACTTTGTTTCCAGGTTCAATGCATTCATGTGTTTATAATCAAATAGAACAACTGGTCTATAACCTATGTTACACACACACACACACACACACACACACACACTCACGCAATATGTGTATGTTTAACAACTTGAATCATAGTCATAGATATACATCTTTTATGTAATAAAAACTAATCAATGGAATAAACTAAATTTCCTCATTTAAAAAGATGGTAAAAATGTTCTTAGGTTCCTGGCATCTATCACAAATGAAGAACCAAACTGGTTGTGATGTACAGCATCACTTGCACTATGTTATCTAGTTCATAATAGCCCTGTTAGCTGGGCCCAGAGATGAACCACAGAGTGAAACTTCTCAACCCTAGAGATGCAGAAAGTACTACAGTATCTCCTCTTCCCCAGTATCTCACACTGGGAGGTTTGAGCTGCGACATCCTTTATGATTTCCCAACCCCTGAATAAGTGACAGGGTCAAGCATTTGTTCTTTAGGAGAGCTTCCTCACTCCAGACTGATCTTAGGATTCTCTAGCATCTTTATAGTGTGTTTGTGGTTGATGCAAATATGGTTTTTTCTTTATGATAAACACTACATTGTCATAAGGAAAAGAACACCGTACAATAGAGAGTCATGCGATTTTTCTATAATGTGTTAAACAGTGTGGAGAAAAGGAAACATTTATCTGAACTTGGAAGTGAGAAGCCAAGGCAATAATCCTTAGCTGGTGGTGTGACCGACTAGCAACTCTCCATTGAAGCCACTAGCTATTACTACTAATTATATTATATTGCATTGTATTATATTATATTATTCTATATTTCATCCTTGACCTGAGCACTTTACATTATTATATATAAAGTCCAATCATATATTTTAGAGCCCTGGATAGGCCTCTGACAATCTTCGTTTCCAGTAACTAGTCTGTGTCGTTACATAATTAGAGCAGTTAAACATGGGGTCCAAGCCATGGAAGAAGAGTAATGAGTCCAAATCACAAGTATAATGATTGAGGCATCTTGAAAAGCTTTACTAAGAAACAGAAAAGGGACAACACCCAGGGGAAGCTCCACTCCCAGGTGCTCTGACACACCCAGGATCAGAGGTAAGCAGGAACCAACATCTGTCCCAACACTGGGAGTAACTGGAACCAGTAGGACTAGGCACTTAGGAACTCCGCCAGCCTAGTGACTCCAGTTCCTTCCTGTCTATCTGGGTTAGTGTTCTGAGCAGACCTTGGGCACAAGCTCTGCAGCCAGTCCCACAACACAGAG
>NW_022196904.1:146013207-146016226 GCF_008632895.1 Mastomys coucha
GTGAAGACTCCCAATGTAATGGGCCAGTAAATATCTTCAACAAAATTATAGAAGAAATCTTCCCTAACTTAAAGAAAGAGATGTCTATGAACATACAAGAACTCCAAATAGACTGGACCAAAGAAGAAATTCCTCCCATCACATAATAATCAAAATACCAAATGCACTAAACAAAGAAAGAATTTTAAAAGCAGTAAGGGAAAAATGTCAAGTAACATATAAAGGCAGGCCTATCAGAATCACACCAGACTTCTCACCAGAGACTATGAAAGCTAGAAGATGCTGGGTAGATGTCATACAGACCCTACAAGAACATAAATGCCAGCCCAGGCTGCTATGCCCGGCAAAACTCTCAATTACCATACGTGGAGAAAACAAGATATTCCAAGACAAAACAAAATTTACACAATATCTTTCCACAAATCCAGCCCTACAAAGGATAATAGATGGAAAACATCAACATAAGGAGTGAAACTACACCCTAGAAGCAAGAAGGTAATCTTTCAACAAATCCACACAAACCTAATTCCACCTTTTACAACAAAAACAACAGGAAGTGACAATTACTTTTCTTAATATATTAATTCGAAAATTAATATTACCAACATATCCTAATCGATTGAAATGCAATAATATGAGGATTTGGAAATTTGTTGATTGTCATCCAATGATCTCTCTACTTCGGTAATTGGAGAAATAGGTCCAACATTGTACAATCTATATACACTGTCAGCTTGTTTGTTTGTGACAGTGTCTGGCTGTGTACAACATAAGGGTCTTAAAATTTTGCTTCTCCTATTTTAGCCTCTCTATTAGTAGTATTGTTTATTTCATGTTTTTACACTATACTATGGTTTTCAGAACAGCTTATATATTTCAAAAGTATTTATATACCCAAAAGAAACAGACGATTAACGAGGGAGGTGGCTTGTAAGAGAACAACAAAGTGAGACTGAATGCTTTGCTTGACGTTTGTAACTCTTGTATCAAGTTTGAAGAAGACTTTATAAGTTACTCTTTCTCTGAGATGAATGCTCTTCCTAATTATCACAGCTAATGAACCAGATTCTTACCCTCACCTAATGTCTGTGCCACCCTCCAAGCAGAACCATTGTTCATTGAAACAGTTGGTGAATGACTTTATGGATAGACCATCTTAATACCTATACCATTTCTTAAATGAATGTAACCTGTTCTCTGTGGGCTGAGAATAAAATCACTCACTCAAGTCAAATAGGTTTGACCATAGCAGGAAGTTGGTACCCAAAAATCGAGCCTACAATTCATTTCTTGGTGCAGCAGAACTATCAACTCTCAGCTTAGCTACGATGGAGGTAAAATCCTTTGGTGATGTCAGGGTCATTGAAATACAGCTTTATTACAATGAAAAATAAAAAAAAGAAACAGAAAAGGCATTTAGCAATGACACACAGGAACTGTCCCTGCACTGCAGAGCTGGTGGCTTTATCTTTAATTAGAACTCTTAGGAGGAACTGAACTTACTTTTTAAAGTGTTAGTGTTTTCAAATGCTACCCATAGTGGAGGAAAAAGACAAAAAAGTGTACTGCTTATTTCTAGGTTTCCCAAGTAAAGAAAAGGAATTCTGTTGTTGTCAATTAAAGTCATGAAACAGGATGTGATATCCCATTTGAGATTACTCTGTGCAGAATGAAACTGATATAGGTCAGGAAGGACCAGCTAGGAGGATGCTAAAACCAAATGTGAACAACAGAATTTAAAACATCAGACTAACTTTAGTTAGAAATATATCAAGTGAATGGCAGCCCACCTATAAAGTATAAGAAGCTTCAATGGTCTGAGCCAAAGAGATTAGCTTTAAGGGCAGAGAAAGGTTAATGAAGCAAACTGAACAAAAAGTGAGTTGGTCATTTCAACATTATTGCCTTTGTTGCTTGAAAACAGAAGGGAATTCCTTATTGTGCTAGTCCAGTACTCTGCTGACCAGTTACTGTTTCACATAGTTTTTAGAACCTGGTCTGTTCTGAAGTAGGTTTTGACTACATTCTGGTTTAGGTTGGTCTGTTGGGCACTTATCAGAGTCCCAGTTCAAAGCAATAACCTGCAATTTTTATTTAACCAAACTAATGTCAGAGCACCATTGCAAGCCCATAATTGTTTTTTTAAAAGGAAATAAAATCCCTCACATTTGAAAAAGATTCTAAATCCAAAGCTGTAAGTAGAAACTAGTATCAGTAAGTAGAAGCAAGTCCAGTAGAAACAACCCCAAAATGTTTGGGATTGACTGTAGGTAGTAAGACTTGTAAAAATTAAATGCATTGCATACTGAAGAAAAAAATGGATAACGGATTGTTAATGAGATAGATGTTCAACATCCATAAAGACTCATTCTGAAGGCATGTCCTCAGTGTAGCAGTGCTCACAGGTGGCGTCTTTGGGAGGTGAAGTATCTCGAGGATTCTCCCCTCACAAATGCACTAAGGCATTTATGATTTCATAACTTAAAGGGCCACTGACAGCTGTAGAAGATTTAGGAGGTAGAGTCCAGGTGCTGGAAGTAGGTCTTTGAGAGTATGCCCTTGAAGGGTGACTTTGTTCCCTGGCTCTTCTTCCTGTAACAGAGGATGCTTCTCTCTGTCCTGCTCTCTCGGTGATGATCTTGACTCAGCACAGACTTACTAACAGCAGAGCAAAGTGACTGTAGACTGAGACCTCTACAGTCAACATTTCTCTTGTGACAGCAAGCTGACTAATAGTGGTTTGGAGTACAATACAAATTTGGGTTTTTTGTTTGTTTTGTTTTGTTTGTTTGTTTGTTTGTTTTCAAATGGCTCAGGGGAAAAGGAGAAAAAAAGATTGCTAAAAGAATGAAACACATTGCTTAGAGTCAGGATAATCACATATTTTGATACTCAAAAGAAGAAATGTCTAAAGCTAGAACAGGTAAGTTTCCTGAGCTAAATTGCTCATTATTATTTTTTTTTTTATTTTAGATATTTTCTTTATTTACATGCGAATTTCTCCATTCCCAGTTTCCCC
>NW_022196904.1:146017056-146032065 GCF_008632895.1 Mastomys coucha
GTAGTACTATGTCCAATTTCCGGATGAACCGCCAAACTGATTTCCAGAGTGGTTGTATCAGTTTGCACAAATTGCTCATTATTTTAAACTAGAAGGGCCCATTAAATAGCAGGCGATGTTAATAACTGATATACATTTTGAGGTGAAGTGTCAGGAATTATTCTATTAATATGAAAGTAAAAACATTCCTTGAGTATTCAAGTAAAATAAAGAGCTTACCAATAAGGAAAGAAAGCCATTCGATTAACAGTGTTGTCCGAATGTGCCCATGTCTACTACTTCATTTCTGTCTCCACAGGTGCCAGGCACAGACATGGCACACAGATGTACATGCTGCCAAAAAACTCATGTGCACAAAATAAAAAATAAAACAAAATTTCTGAGAAAATCGTTGAGAAGTTAAAGGTAATAAAAAATGAAGTTTATTATTAAAACTTGAATAGTACAAAAATATGGCCTTAATATGCATGCTTACAATGCACTTACACATGTCAAAATAGTATAATTACAAAGCAGCTACTGGTGATATCAGATTTTAAAAAGTGAATACACACATTACCACCTGCTCCTAATGAGTATTTGGTAACTACTATCTAAAATTCTGGCTTATTTCCACCACAAAACAGTGGGAACACAGGGAACATCTGAGAGAAAGGGAGAAAGAAGGAAACATGCAAGTACAGATGACACAAGTGAGAGAGCCTGGTATTTCACATTTCCAGGCCTGCCTCAGTTTACCCAGCACTGGGAGCACTAACAATCATTTGAATACCTTCTCCACTGTGGACCTGAATCACAATTTATCTGAATTCTCATTGATCTGAATGCCAGAGCCTGGGTGATACAGTGTTACTGAAGTTACATTTTCATAGTGATTCAGGGTTAGTTCTGATTCTGTTTCATTTTATCCTTATTACTCTTGCGTTGATTAATTATTATTCTGTTTGTAAGACAGATATACACAAGATAAATAAACACGATGTCTGAGAGTGAAATGTGTTAATCTCTGGAGCTGTTGTAACAAATTACCACAATCCAGGAAGCTTAAAAAGCAGAGATTCATGGTAACAAGTAAGGCACAAGGCTGCGATCAAGGAATCTGCAGGTTGGATTACACCCGAGGAAAGTATTCCAACTCTTTTTCTTTGGCACTTTTGGTGACTCTACACTCAACTAGCTTGCCACTATGGATGTATGCTCCTCCTGGCTGTCTTTTCTGTCACAGTCACATGACAGTCTCCACTTGAGCATGTCTCTAGGTCTAAATTTTCCCTCACTAAGTGGACATCAATTAAGGTCCACTCTAAGCCACTATAAGTACATCTTAACTGACAACCTGCATAACAACCTTATTTCTAATGATGTCCTGTTCTGAGGTAGGGGTGTTTACTGGGGAGGGAATATAATATAATATAATATAATATAATATAATATAATATAATATAATATAATATAATGGAACAAAACAATTATACCTGGAGGATGTGAAAAGAGTAGATAGAGGGTTGCAAGGTTATTGTCAGGTAAAGTAGAATATGAGGTAAAAGTAAAGATCTGTCTATTTAATAAGTAACAATAGAATCAAAAATAAAATTTGCAGAATAATGAATGTTTGTACTAAATAATAAGACAAAAATAATATAAAGCCGAGTATTATAAATAGAAAAATTCATCACTAGTGTACTAAACCACTTTAACATACTTTCCTAGTCTTTGGTAAACAATATAAGCAAATAGTCAAAATTAATAAGCTTGGCTTAATGAAATTGTAATGGGGGTTGTATCTAAGAAGCTATCTGTAAAAGCCACAGAACTCTAGGTCACATGAATATAAGTCACACAGGTCACACATTGTATGACACTTGTTTAACAACAAAAGAATAACACAGAAATTAAAGGCAAGCTGATAGCCATGTTTTAATTTTGAGAATGAATCACTAGCTTGTAAATTAACATATATATATATATATATAATTGCTACTTATTTAGAATGTCATTTTTATAAGCCACAAATGAGGAATTGCTAAATCTCTGCACTTTTGAGTTAAAATAAATGTTTTAAATAAAAAGGTAACAATTTAAGTGTAAGAAAACTGAAACTGACTTTTCTATAATAAAGGAATACTAACTTAGAAAAACAAATTGTAAAACTGATTTTACAAAATAAGAGGTCATTGCTCTATTGCTCTAGAAATGGCAAGACCTGGGAGAGCAAAGCCAATAAATGAGGCAACTTTACTCAGAGCATCAGACAATTTATACTCCGAGGGTTAAGAGGAGACACATGAGTTAAGTACACCAGGGCAAGCTGTTCATGGCAGAGGACCTAGGTGTAGAGAAAATACTTCCATAGAGGCATATCAACAAATAACAATGGCCAGTTGTAATGAATAATGTGAAGTAAGCTAACGCCAGTCGGCGACACCTGCGAGGAGCACAATAACACATCCCAGGCTTTGAAGGAGCACAAGAACAATTCCACTGGAAAATCTCACATGACTCCACTCTTGGATCTGTTAAAATTAGTAAATAAATTAAGAAAAACTCAAGGTAAGAAAGAAAAGTTCAGCATAGACTCTGAGGAGCAGGAAAGGAGATCTGGGAAGAAGGGTGACTGAAAAGGAGTGTAGCTTGCAATATTTGTGATAGTTACTTAGGAAACACTGTGTGAGCAGACGACTTTCTCAGGAAAGAGATCCTAGATATAAGGCAATTAAAAATTAAAATGTCATGGCATACTGATATTAATTAAAAAGAAGCATTTTGTGTGTGAATTAGTTTCTAGGAAATAGAAATTATGAAAATTAACTCACAGTGAAATAAAACTGTAGAAAACCAATTATTATATTTTTAAAAAGTATCATTAAAATGTCTACTTCAACTAATGCTATCAGACTAAAACAAATATACTTCAAAACTAAAAACAAACAATGTATTTTTAAAGTGCTCAAGTGCACATGCACACACATAAACACACACACACACAAGCACATAAATATTTTAATTTATTTCATAGAGATATAATAAGGCTAATACCAAATTCTGAAATAAAATAAAGCATAAACAAAGGAAAACAAACTACACAACTATTTTACTTATATTTCAGTTGTAAGAATCTCTAGTTATTAACAAACAAATGTAGTTAGTTTGAAACAGGAACTATCAAACATTCACTGTCACGAGATGACACCCAGAGAGGAAAACCTGGCTGACACAGGCTGTATGAGCATTTTACAGGTTTGAAATTCATCGTGAATACAAATCTGTTAATAAATCAAAAGTAATAACATCTTTAGCTTAGTAGAGAACATATTTTATATCAATATTATATTTTACATAATGAGAACTTTCAAATAGTCAATTAAATTTCCCAAATGCACCTGACTCCTTATTGATTTTAAAGAATGACTCTGCTTTTGTTTTTGTTTTTCTACCTTTAGCCCTTTCCACGTATGGCAGGTGGGGGAGCTGACCTTGGTGCCATGAGAGCAGGAGAGCTATCCCTGCTTCTACTGGGAACACAGTAGATCTGGCCCTAGATGTGGGGGGCTTGGGACATGAGTACAAGAGATTGGACCCTACGTTTTGTCTGTTGTGAGGTGGGATGGAATGTAGATGAAGGAGGGATGGGATGGAATGCAGATGAAGGAGGGATGGCCTCCTCCCCTGCTTTGTCCTTTTCTACCTATCACAGGAGAGAGAGCTGGCTCCCAGGGTTGTGAGAACTGCCCCTGTCCCCCACCAGCTGCAACACTTGGGAGAGTGGTTCCTGTACCTCATGTGGGCAGTAAGGGTAGAGCTGGCCCTGATGGCCTGGGCACAGATAAGCCAGCCTCCAGAGCTGGCTCTGTTCCTTGGTGGCTGCAGCATTGGATGAGCCAGCTTGGGCAGGTTAGGTCAAGGTAGGGCAAGGGAGCTTTCTCCAGTAGTGGGGGTTAGGGAGAGCTCAGGGCTGACCAAGCCCAGATACCAGGCTTTGAATTGTTCCACTCCAACATCTACCTCATCAGTGCACTTCTGGAATCTGTGAAGGGGCTGGTCCTACAAATCCAAAGCTGCCTGAACTCAGTGACACAGGGCAACAGCAGGATATCTGAGGTGGAGTCACAGTGATGCTCTGGTATTGATGGTGTAGCAGAAGCCAGAAGCCTTGTACCACAGCAAAGAGTGCTTGCAATGGACATTTGCAAGCAAAGAAGTATAGACAAAAGACTATACTGTGGTATATACTACACCTTCCACAACAAGAAGTTTTTCTCTATTGGCGTGGGGAGAGGTTTCGAGGGTAGAGGGTGAGTTTGAGGGGAGGGGAAGATGAGTGGGATTGGAGTGCATGGTGTGGAATTCACAAAGAAATAATAAAAAGTTTTTAAAAAGAAGATAATCTTTTTAAAAAATTCTGTTTATCATGAGATGACTTCAGGAGATGCTAAATAATGGAAAGTTGAGATTCTAAGAAATACAGATTTCTCAATAAAAATATTGAAAATGTGGTACATTTTTATGACTTAGTGTTTAATTCCAGTTTAAAAAAAAAAAGAAAAGAAAAAGAAATTTGACAAACACAAGTGACATGTGTCTATATTTAACTGAAGAAGAAGAAAAAATTACCTGAGTGTGAGATAGAAAATTTAAGATGTGTTTGGGGAAGCCTCAGTTCCTTTGACAGAGAGGTTCACTTTTCAGTTGACTCGAGAGTCTTCCCCTTTCTAAGCCCATTACATAGTGTAAGTCACCTTCGGTATGGATGTGAAATGAGACATGGGGAGGCAATAGAAACCACAACACTCCAGAAGCAGACTATTGCCTGTATTATTTTCAAAAGATAAATGGAAGGTGTGTTTTCAGTAAGCACGTCCGATAACTCATGCTATTGAATCCCGTAATGTATCAATAGGAATTTTGTATGTAAGGCCCACAATCAGAGAGCTATGAATTAATGACAAAGAGGGCTTGGCTCCTCTCTGGGAAAAAAAAGTCAGGAAAAAAGTACACTAAAGCAAAGTATGAGGTCATTAACGTGAACTGACATATACCCACTATACTAGGTAGAATTTTAGAAAAAAAAAGAAAGAAAGAAGAGAAGAGAAAAGAAGAGAAAAGGAAAAGAAAAGAAAAAAGAAAGACACTGAAGGGAAGATTCTGGAAAAAGAGGCAATAAGAAAACATGAATGTTAAAGTTGAGAAGTGACTGCACAAGTTAGTTATTTGGGTGGCACTTAGTTCTAATGGGGAAGTAGAAAACTAGTGTTTTGGTGTAGAGATGTTTAATAACTGTGAAAGCTGGCTGATGAAATCATATGGCAACATGAGATTTAAAATCTGTTGTGACCAGGCAGTGGTGGCGCACACCTTTAATCCCAGCTCTTGGGAGGCAGAGGCAGGTGGATTTGTGAGTTCGAGGCCAGCCTGGTCTACCAAGTGAGTTCCAGGACAGCCAGGACTACACAGAGAAACCCTGTCTCGAAAAACCAACCAACCAACCAAACAAACAAAAGCAAAAGCAAAACAAAACCAAAAACTCTTCCTTTAAAATCTGTTGTGGTTTGTATAACCATGGGTTCATATATTTGAATACTTAGCCATCATCATTATTTGAGAAGGATTAGGAGCTGTGGCCCTATTGGATGAGGAGTGGTCTTAGAGGAAGTGCATCACTGAAGATAAGTTTTCTGGTTTCCAAATAGACCAGGTTTAGCCTCCTTTCTCTCTCCTCTGTCTCTGTCTCTGTCTCTGTCTCTGTCTCTGTCTCTGTCTCTGTCTCTCTCTCTCTCTCTCTCTCTCTCAACCTGCCTGCAGATTAGGATGCAGCTCTCACCTACTATTCCAGAGCCACATGTGCTGTCATGCTTCCCACTATGATAATAATGAACTAAACCATAAACAAGGCCCCAGTTAAATATGTTCTTTCTTAAGAGTTGCCTTGGTCATGGTGTCTCTTCACAGTAATAGAACAGTGAGGTTGACAACTGTGAAGGGAAGCTCTCTCTACTGAGAAATGCACTGCTGATAATACCCACTTGAATTCTCTCATACAGAGAAATAGCCCTTTCCTGTTACCCTTGGACTCAGTCCATTACATAGGAGACTAATTGTATCAAAGGTCAGTAATCAACTCACGAAAGGTCATTTTGCTGGTTGATCTGGCAATCTTACAGTTAATATAATAAATGTTATCAGGGTGACTTGTGATTTTTTTTTTTGTAACAACAAAGAAATTCCTATTTAACTCCTAAGGGCTTGATAAACCAGTTCTGTCTTTTCTGAGAATTTTCCAGAATCACCTCAGGCTACATGTCCTCACTGATACTGCTGCCATCTTCTATGACAGTGGTTCTATACCATACTAAGCATTATTTTTTTCCCTTTAAAAACAATTGCTTCTGTGTGTCCCCCCCCCCTTTTTTTTAACAATATAGTTAAGAACCACACCTGAAAATGCAAAATGCTCATTTTCCACCACAGCCATGAGGGAGTGCTTTTCAGGTCCACCCATTGAGCATGTTTATTGAATATAATAAATATTGCTGTGGAGGGAGGAGCCAAATTAGAAGAAGATAGTTTGTAAGCAGATGGAAAACCCAGAGGTCAGGGATGGTGAGAAGAAGAGGAAACATTAAACCTGAAGTTTCTTTGAGTTGGTAAGGAGAAGAGTGTGGTTGGCAAGCAAGAAGGATAAATGAAGGGGAGGAGGAACATGAAGGAGACCAGCAAGGTGGCAATGGGCCAGAGCACTCTACAGGGAAAGTTGCTTAAAATCAAGCATGTATACAAACACTGCAGAGCTGTCCAGCACAAGAATTGACCTCTCTGATTAAGGGCGTGACTTGTGGGGGTGGACTGACTGCAGTACATCAAAGGGAAGATGATGTCATCAGATGAGAGGTCACTGCCTTGGAGATGGAGGAAGGGAGAGCAACACAGAACATAATTTTAAAGTGTAACATAAGGACTTGCTGGCAGATTGAAGATGAAGATTTGAAGATTGAAGAAAACAGAAACTTCCATAGTGCTTTGTGTTTGGGAATTGGACCTTTTGCTGAAGTGGATGCTGTTTTCTGACATGCAGGTTGTTGGGGTCTGCATTAGGGGATAATTGTAATTTTATTAGCTTATGAAGCTTCTCGCTTCACTCTGGTATCTGTGTATACATACACATCAATACAATATATACACACACTATATATATATGTATGTATATATACATATATATATATGGAATTTAGAACTTGGATCTTTTCATAGTTGACATGGCTGGCTCTCAGGAATAGGAAACAATTACTAATTTCCTGTTTCTGAGACTTAATTTTGTGTCAAGATAAACCCTGTTTATAGAAATGAAAAAAAATCAAAATGTCTACTAATTTTCTTATCTTTGTCAAGACATAATGCTTGGTTGAGAAAGTTGAAACTATTGACAAAGCTGTTACATTTTCATTCTTCCAGCCAAGTATAACTCTTAATTATTCAGTTTCCATTTATATTGTCCACCAAAAACATAATCATTAAGGGAAACTCCTATTATAATCAATGATATAGCAACCTGATTTTTAAAAACCAGATAATTGTTTAAACAAGACTCAAAACAAGTTGCTGAAAAGTAGAAATGATTTCTCGCTAGCTATTGAGTTCAAAGAATCCTCGTTGTTCCATACACAGGGCTGTCTCTATAGCTTTACATATTGGCTTATCTGATGGCTGATATAGAAGCCAGAGGGTATTTGTTGCCTGCCCCTCTTTTTCTAAAAATACTATTATAATAAGCCTTTCTTGAGAGGGTGTCTTGAGACTTACAAAAGATAATTCTGTCTCTCAATGTGATTGGCAATATTTATTTTCTTCATAAAAATCGTGCTCAGTAGCAAGAGGCTGTTCTAATGACGATTTAATGACAGACCCTCCAATGGTGGTTTATATTGTCGAATTATTCATTTGAACACTCCTCACTCCCTCAGCTCGTTTGCAGTGAGTACTTAGTTATTCTTTTGAGTAGTGTATGTGAATTTTTCATCCCTTCCCTCATCTTTCCTTGAGGAAATCTCAGAGTCTAATTAGTTCATCTATCATAATTTCATTTTTGGGAGTAGTAATTCAATTCTATTCTTTCTTCGAAAGGAAGTATTTAATCATTTCTTCTTTGAAATGAATTCATATGCAATGTCTCCATGACTAGACCAAATGCCATGGCATTTCCTACCTAAAAGGGCACCGTTACTGCAGCTATGGTATTGAAGCTAAAGGTAAATTGACGGTTTCAGAACAACTTTGATAAGTTATCTTTCTAGCAAAAGATGCCACTTGAACGATTGGTGAAAATGTGCATGACATTTACTACAATGTGACAACAGTAAGTAGATGATCTTAGATCGTGTCTCAAGGTTTGGTTGAAGAACTCTGCCACCTTTAAAAGAAATCTTCTCAAAACTTCAAGTGGAATCAGCCATTCTGGGCCAACAGGCGATAACAACTGATGTCTCTGCTGTCATCTTTTACACCCAGTTTTCTTTCTAGAGTTGAGTCACAATGGCCTCCTTATTTTAACACAACCCTCTTCAGAATACTTTGATTAGTCAAAAATATTGCAATTTTCAGTTTTGAAATACTGAGATGTAAACCTTGAATACTATAATCATGTTTTCATTTAATTAATGTTAACAAAAAGGACTAACAAATTTGAAGTCAATCTTTGTCCCTCCCATTGAAAGCATTTGTTAATATAGCGATTACTTCCTAGAATTATCCTAACCATCCAATGGGTCAATTGCTAGAGTGCAGACAGACAACAGGACACAGGAAAAGTAGGAATAAAGCAATAATAAAGGATTTATAAAAAATAAAAAGTGAAACATGGTCTCACTCTACCATTCCCCAGATATGTCTACATCCTTTCAGGCAATGGCTGCCTCCTCATGACGACAGTAAGACTGTGATGCACACCTCACCTTTAGTTGGTATCTGCTGCACACTCTGCCTTCTCTATTTTCTTTATTGACTTGAGAATCCTTGTCAGTTCTACTTTGTCTTACTTATACAGAATTAACACCCCTCACAAAAGAAGGCAGAGTGGTCCTTATGCTGAATGGGAAAGCAAAAAGATCAACCCTGAAATTATGGTGCTCTTGGAGGTGAGGTCATTCCCTGAAACTGGAGCTCAAATTGCTAGTAAAGCTAAAATTGGAGGCCAGAGTGTTCCAGTTTAAGTTCTCAACCACCTCATTCCATACATACATAGCCAAATCAAATTACTGCAAGAGCAACAGGAAGTGATTTTTTTCTTTCTTTCTTTTTTTATTAAGTTTTATTGCATTATGATGAGAAGAGATACATAATTTCAGTTTATCTGAATTTGTTAACATTTAAAAACATATTTTAAATAAATAAAATTACATCACATTCTTCTTTTCCTTTTGTACCTCAACTCCTCCCAGAGACCCCCCTTCACTACCTGTAATACCTTTTTTAAATTTTGTCATGTTCTTTAAAATTTATAAAATATTGTAACAATAAAAATGAGTAGTATAAAAGTTGTTTGATATAAAACAATCAATAACAGTCTTAGGTAGATGCTTGTCTGCAGCAATACTGAAAATACATATGATTTTCTCAATATAAATTTTAAACTTCTCCAAGCATATTAACTGTATATTTTAAAATAATACATCACTACTAGTTTTTTTAAATGAACATAGATAGTGTTTTTGTTTGTTTGTTTGTTTGTTTTTAGCAGAGCTTAAAATCTTGGTTTTTACTGTGGGATAAGCCCAAAATAAGAACAATTTTTAGACATTGAATTTCATTGTAATAAGGCTGTACTTCAATGACCCTCACATCACCAAAGGATTTTACCTCCCTAGTAGCTAAGCTAAGAGTTGACAGTTCTGCTGCACCAAGGAGTGAATTGTAGGCACAATTTTAGGATACAGACTTCCTGCTATGGTCAAAGCTATTTGACTGGAGTGATTGTTTTCATTCTCAGCACACAGAGAACAGGTTACATTCATTTAAGAAATGGTGTGTATATTAATATGGTCTACCATGAAGTCATTCACCAACTGTTTCAATGAACAATGGATCTGTTTGGAGGGTGGCACAGACATTAGGTGAGGGTAAGAATCTGGTTCATTGGCTGTGATGATTTTGAAAAGCATTCATCTCAGAAAAAGAGTAACTTATAAAGTCCTCTTCTTCAAACTTGATACAATAGTCACAAACGTCAAGCAAAGCATTCGGTCTCACTTTTTGTTGTTCTTTTACAAGCCACCTCCCAAGTAAATTGTTTATGTTTCTTTTGGCTGTATAAATAATTTGAAATGTGTAAGCTGTTCTGAAAAGGTAGTAGAGTGTAAAAACATCAAATAAACAATCTACTAATAGAGAGACTGAGATAGGAGAAGCATGATTTCAAGATCATTATGCGGTACCCAGCAAGACACTGTCAGGTACAAACAAGCAGAAAGTGTATATGAATTGTATAATATTAGACCTATTTCTCTAATTACCAAATTAGAGAGACCACCAGATGATAGCCAACAAATTTCCAATTCCTCATACTTTTGAATTTGAATTGATTAGGATAATTTGGCAATATTAATTTTCATATTAAGAGATATTAAGAAAAAGTAATTGCTACTTCCTGTTATTTTTGTTGTTAGAAGTGGA
The DNA here is from genome assembly GCF_008632895.1 of Mastomys coucha. Lineage (NCBI taxonomy): Eukaryota > Metazoa > Chordata > Mammalia > Rodentia > Muridae > Mastomys > Mastomys coucha. The sequence goes on from NW_022196904.1 coordinate 146,027,716, forward strand.
ATTATGTTTGTGTGGGTTTGTTCAAAGATCACTTTCTTGCTTCTTCTAGGGTGTAGTTTTGCTCCTTATATTGGTGTTTTCCATCCTTTGTAGGGCTGGATTTGTGGAAAGATATTATATAAATTTGGTTTCTCCATCTATGGTAATTGAGAGAATTTTGCTAGGTATAGTAGCCTGGACTGGTATTTGTGTTCTCTTAGAGTCTGTATGACAACTGCTCAGGATCTTCTGGCTTTTAGAGCTCTGGTGAGAAGTCTGGTGTAATTCTGCTAGGTCTGCTGTTATATGTTATTTGACATTTTTTCCTTATTGCTTTTAAAATTCTTTCTTTGTTTAGTGCATTTGGTGTTTTTATTATTACGTGATGGGAGGAATTTCTTTTCTGGTCCAGTCTATTTGGAATTCTGTGGGTTTCTTGAATATTCATGGGTGTCTCTTTCTTTAGGTTAGGGAAGTTTTCTTCTATAATTTTGTTGAAGATATTTACTGGCCCTTTAAGTTGGGAGTCTTCACTTTCTTCTATACCTATTATCGTTAGGTTTGGTCTTCTCATTGTGTCCTAGACTTTCTGGATATTTTGGGTTAGGACCTTTATACTTTTTGCATTTTCTTTGACTGTTGTGTCAATATTTTCTATGATATCTTCTTCCTCTGAGAATCTCTCTTCTATCTCTTGTATTCTGTTGGTGATGCTTGCATCTATGACTCCTGATCTATTTCCTAGGTTTTCTATCTTCAGGGTTGTCTCCCTTTGTGATTTCTTTATTGTTTCTATTTCCATTTTTAGATCCTGGATGGTTTTGTTCATTTCCTTCGCCTGTTTGATTGTGTTTTCCTGTAGTTGTTTAAGGGATTTTTGTATTTCCTCTTTACGGGCTTCTAGCTGTTTACCTGTGTTCTGTATTTCTTTAAGGGAATTATGTCCTCCTTAAAGTCCTGCATCATTATCATGGGAAGTTATTTTAGATCTGAATCTTGCTTTTCTGGTGTGATGGTGTGTGTAGGAGTTGCTATGGTGGGAGAATTGGGTTCTGATGGTGCCAAGTAACCTTGGTTTCTGTTGCTTATTTTCTTATGCTTGCCTCCTGCCATCTGGTTAACTCTAGTGCTACCTGCCCTGGCTAAATCTGACTGGGGCCTGTCCTTCCTGCAATCCTGGTTGTGTCAGAAACCCTCAGAGTCAAGTTGTCTCTGTGATCTGGGATTCTGGGATCCTCTGATCCTGGGCCTGTTAGAGCCCCTGGGAGTAGAGCTTCCTCTGGGTGTTATGGGACTTGCTGCATTGTTTGCACCCAAAGTCTCCTCAGGACACCAGCCCAGACAAACTAGAAGGAACCCATGCCACTGATCTGGGGGAGTTCCTATGTGCCTGGGTCCCGCAGGTCCCAGTTACTCCCGGTGTTGGGACAGATGTGTCCTCCTCACTTCTGATCCTATGATCCTGGGCATTTTAGAGTGCCTTGGAGCGGAGCTTCCTCTGGATGTTGTGGGACTGGCTGCAGAATTTGTACCCAAGGTCTGCTTAGGGTACGGACCCCTTATTTCTTAATTGAATCAAGAAATGGTGCGGGCAACTGTAGTAAGGTGGGAGAATATAGGTTAGAGGTGAGCACAAGGGAGATGGAGAGCACAGGTGGGATGGAGAACACTCAGGTGATATGGAAAATGTACATGAGATGAACCACAGTGGAGGTGGAGATCACAGATGAGATAGGGAAGACATCTGATGGATAACCAATGGGAGATGGAGAACATGGAAGGTAAGAACACATAATATTGGAGAGGCTGTCTCAGCAGAGAATACATTCAAGTCTTTCTAACTATTCCCTACTTAGCCTAAAATTTTTGTGAGTCAGAACACATATATAATCTCAAATGCCAGTGCCTGCTATAGTTGGGAATGGTAATGAGTACAGGGAGGATTAATTTACTGTCTCCATCTAGACTTAATTCCATGTGCTGTTGTCAGACTGAAATACCAGAATATCCCCACCCCAGGAGCAGGAGTTTCAGCAGCATTTGAATTTGAGAGTTGTGGCACTATCAAGTACATAGGAGGAAAGTAGAATGGAGGCTTAGGAATATTTAATACAGGCTGGATGCCTAATAGACAAATGACCCTAAAAGGTAGTATATAGTGTGCATCTTTCAAACTCAGCATCAGGAAGTTAGAGAGGACATTTGAATTTGGATAAAATTGGGAAGACATCTTTGAGGATCTTAAGTAGGAAAAATGTGGCACCTGTCATAGGTATTATTTATAAGTGATGTTCAAATTAATACTAATTGACTTTTTATATCTCAAGAATTAAAGTATTTTCAAAGATTTCTCTTCTGTCTCTCTCTCTCTTGCTCCCTGTACCCCTGTGTGTGCATGTGTGTGTGTGTGTGTGTGTGTGTGTGTACATGTATTCAAGTGCCTACAGAGGCTAAAAGAATGCATCAGATTTCCTGGAGCTGGAGTTACAGGTAAGTCATTGAACATGAGTATTGGAAACCAAACTAGAGTTCTTTGAAAAAGCACCAAGCATGCATAACTGATGAGGACCTCTCTCTATACCCCAAAGTAATTCTTAGTTTTTTTCAAGATTTTAGCCAAGATTTACAAACCCAATGAAGTATTTTGTACCAAATGTAGCCATTATTAGCCATTGGTGACTAAACAGAATCAGCAATGTGTGAAATGACTCTAAGGAGGTGCTTCCAGAGTTTAGACAATCTTCATGTATAACAAACTACAGCCTGCTGAACATAATGTAGAAATACAATTCTCAAACTTACTTGGTAGCTAGATAATCATTATTCAGAGACAGAATATATAAGTGATTCAATCTGCATATTCCCAGTTCAGAGTGCAATTCTACAATACCAGCCTAAGGCATAGTTCCATACAGAGGGCTCTGGGGACTAAATACAGACATCTTGTGTTAGGATAAGGTAGGAACCTTGAACAATGGAGAAACGCCAGTTTCTTCAACAAATAGTATTAGGAATATTGTGTCTCTACACAATAAAAAAGTAAGTAGAACCATATGGTACGCCACATATAAAAATGAGCCTAAAATGGATTTAGAGCAGATGTAACACCAAAAAGAAAATAGCAATGTACTCACAGCATTAAACTCAGTGATGATGTCTTATACATAATACTCAAGGCACAGGTAACAATAGAAACAGATAAATGACCCATACTAAAGCTAAAGAGATCTGCAGATTAAAGAAGAAAATAGAAGAGTTAAAAACTTAAAAATGGCTAACTGTTAATTTAGTGTTATGCATTTTACCATAATAAAAAAGATTCCCAGTATCAACAAAATCCAAAGATTCTTACTTATATAGAAATAAAAATTAGAAAACCCACAATCATCTCCATGAGAAAAAGAAGGCATTAGAATTAACAACAGAGTTCAAATAAAAGAGAAAACTAGCAGGTTGCTATATAATCATGAAGAAGTCATCAGAACAAACTTGAGAGAAGGAAATGAATAAAAGACCAACAGGAATTTAAGAGGGGAAGAGGTGTATACACACACACACACACACACACACACACAGGTATCTTCTATCTTTCTATACTTTGAGTTTCATTGCTGTTGTTTTGTACTTTTGGTTTTTGAAACTGAGCCTCTCCCTGAATATAAAACTCACCAGTTGGTCACACTGGCTGACTAATGAACTGCTGAGATCTGTTTGCCTCTATTTCCTTAGCTCTGAGGTCACAGGCACTAATACCATAAGCAGCTTTTTATAGGAATGTCAAAAATCCAAATTCAGTCTATCATAGAAGATTTCACATTAATAGGAATTGAAACTAGATTTAAATATGTTTTATAGAAAGAAAATTCCACTAGAATTCTATACCCAGATAAACTATCATTAAAATTACAATGCCTAAAGTATATTGTAATAGCCATTTTGTTAAAAAGTTTTCACTATTTATACATTATAGAGAACATTACACTTAAGCAAAGAAAATCAAATAATTTATTTTCAGTTCTTTTAAAGTATTATACAGAATACATGTAAGATAATTCAATTTAATTAAACTATGTAATATTGATATATTCAGACTAGATGTTTAGATTATATTATATCCTATACTCATTTATTTTGCCACTACTACTGCTGATGTAAGGATCAGCTTTACAAATGTCACTTTTCCATTCACAAGAATATTTAAGATATTCTTAATAATATTAAGAATTTAATAATAATAATAATATTAATAATATCAATATTATTCCTAATAATATTCTAAATAATATTAAGAAGTGACAGTGCATGGAATATACAACACTTACATACAGATTTGTGAATGTTGTTTTTTTTTTTTCTTTCTTTTTTTTCTTT
>NW_022196904.1:146032591-146042880 GCF_008632895.1 Mastomys coucha
AAGAAGGAATGCACTGTCCACCTTTTGGTCTTCCTTCTTCTTGAGTTCCTTGTGGTTTGTGGGTTGGTGAACGTTGTTTTCAAGGAACTGAGACAGCATGTACTTCCATCAGTGGCACATGGTGTATTTCTACCATCATATTAACTATTAACTGATATTAATCAAGAGCTGATATTAACTATTTCATTTTTATCAACAAAACCATCACGAAATTACTATATTTTTATAGCTATTAAAATTGACATCATTATTGGAAAATAATGAACAGTAATTTTAATTCAGAATTAAATGAGTCTTGATGAATTTAACTATATTTTTGAATTTTATAAGCACTTGAACATATTTTAATGAAATTGCAATGAATATTTTCATATTCTTGTTAATATTCTTACTTTCTACCACTTGATTATTAATTTAGGTGATTTTAAAGTATACTTCTAAAGTTTTATTCCTTGTTGAAATTCTTTGCATTGCAAATTTAAATTATAATTTTAATTATTTTTCAGTTTGATTGCTCCAAAAGTTTCAATGCCTCAAATCTGAGTCTATGGCAATAGAATATGAACAAAATATTCAAAAAGAAAAGTTTATTTGTATCATCAATGCATGAAAATGTAGATATGTTGAAATGTAAACACTACAAATAAATTTATAAAATAATTGGTTTATATAAAAAATCTTTAGTGTCTCCCAGAGATGTATACTATAATGTATTTCATTTTATAGCAAATATTTGTCTAAGTGACTTACAAACAATTATACTTCTGGTTGTTTAATCAAAGGAATGGAAATCAGTTTGTTGATTAGATATGATACCCCCATCTTAGTTGTATCATCCTTCAAAATAGCCAAGATATTGGGTCAACCTGTGTTCACTTTTAGGTGGATATACAGATAAAGAAAATGTGCAATATATAAACTAGAAAATAATACCATTTAATCTTGGACAACAAGGAAATCCTTTGCAGCCACATAGATGCATGGTGTCAGGCAAAGCAACAGAAGGGAGAAAGAAAGAGTAAAAGTTCTATAGATCCTATAGGTAACCTCTTCTCCCTGTTCCAGAATGTTTTGCACCCCTGACCACACATTTTCCTCTCCAGCAATTCTAGTACTTTAAGATCTTGATTCTTCTGTTGATTTATACCACAGCTTGGACTCTCATCGATAGCACTGGTTTCAGTTGCTATTGTTCCCAATCACATCCAAAATCTGATATTATCAGTTTTCAGAATTTGAGCTTAGGTTGGATAACTATAAAATGATATTTTGCTAATTCCCATGAATGATTCTGATTCTGGGAATAATTTTACACATTGGTGGCTCTTCCTATAGCCTAATCTTTGAATTATCTACTGTTGATCTTCGAATAATTTTTCAACTTGGGATTTTCTTTTCTTTTTCTGACATAATTTAGAACCTTTATAATAAATTCTAGAAATTAATTTTATGGTACATTTGTAAAGCATCTTCACCCAGGATGTATCCTTAAAATCATTTTTGTTTTGTTTTACATTTTTTGTTTGGTTGGTTGTTTTGGTGAAAAGTAGAGTCTATTGGTAAATAGCAGTTTTAAAATTTGGCATAAATAAAAATATTTCTTCACTCATATGGCTTGTATTTTGTATCTTGATCATGATTTTTTTTCTCCTACTGGATAGTGTGAAGTTCTTCCCAAGTCAGCACAATGGCTCAGAGGGTAAAGGCACTTGTTACCAAGCCTGATTACTTGAGTTCAATCCTTGGAATCCAATTGATAGAAGAGAGAATTGACCCCCTCAAATTATCCTCTGGTCTCCCTCAGTGAACTGTGACATGTGAAGACCTGACAGAAATGCAGTCATGCACATGCACACATGAACACACATATTCCCATGCACCTCTATATTGTCTATGCATACATGTATACACACACATACACATGCACAAATATAATACAAGTTCTTTTAAAAAATATGCACTTCCTGCACTTCCAGCTTGATTTCTACATGTTCTATGACTCAAGTATGTGGTACCTTCCAGTAATAGGGTCTTACTGTCAAGTTATGGGGGGTCACCAAAAGCAACGGTAAAAGTTTGTAATGTTTGAGGTTCTATGGAACATTACTGGCCAACAACTCCAAAAGAAGTGATCTATCCATGAAATGAAGCTTCTTGTTTGCCCATGGTACCTAGTAGGAACACTGTTCCCTATTATAGGGTAACTCTATCTTAAGTCTCTCATATATGTGTATCTATATATCTTTTAAGAAGCTTCTACAGGTTCTGTGCCCCATTGTAGGGGAATGCCAGGGCCAATAAGTGGGAGAGGGTAGTGCCTCCTCATGGGGAGGAGGGAGGCAACAGGGGTTTGTTCGTTTGTTTGTTTGTCTGCTTGTTTTTTGGAGGGGAAACTGGGAGGGGAGATATCATATGACATGTAAATAAAGAAAATATCTAATTAAAAAAACGCATGACGAAAGAGAAGTAAATGTTTGAAAAACAACAAAAAAGAAGCTTCTACAGTAGTAGGTTCCCCTGATTTTATAAAAAGGACATTATATGTTAATTAAACCTCCTCTACTTTGCCTTTCTATCCTTACTCTTTACCTTTTTATACCATTGTGTTTTATCATTCCATCACCGAAAACCAATCCTGTGGTCTCGTGCAAGTTTCTGCAAATATCCAAAGTGAAAAAGATATGCCTAAAATTCCAAGCTAATATCCTTAAATGAGAGAATACACATACATCAATCTTACCCAGCTGTGAAGAGTAAGAGCTACAGTCTTGGCCTGGCAAGACATGATCACTAGTGCAACTGCGGTACAAATGTCATGGAAGTCATCAACTCTTTTCTGATTGGCTTTAGGGCCGAATTCACAGGGTAGACCTTGGCACCATCAACGGAGCCAAGAACCTGTGGTTAGAAATATCATAGACCCTTGGGGAGAAACTACTTGTATTATTCTGCTAAATGAGCATATCATTAAACTAACTCCTAATGAATTATTGTTATACTTATAAATTCTCTCAGTCTTCATCAAGAAGGTTCTTTTTATAGGAGATGGTGGTTAAACAGGGACACACAATTGGTCAAAGTGCAGAGAGTAAGAAACTATGCTCAGATCTAAATGGGACATTTCTGTAATACCCCCTCATCCCATGTCTCAGGGGTCATTTTGAAAAGGGAGGAGGAAGATAGTCAGTGCTAGGGGCAGTGGATAAGTACAAGGAAAGAGTGCTTTATGAATACAGTAGGGCAGTTGCACATATGAATTCAGAGCAGTTATGACAGAATGCACAAGACCTGCCCCAGCTTAACCCAGTCAAATTCCCAGCCAGGAAAGAGAAGGTGGGCATGAAATTCCACCTTGGCAACCAATAGCTACCATAGAGGGAAAGCCAGTTTTATTTAAGTGTGTGTCCTTGGCATGTGGAACATGCTCTAGTGAATTTTCACATACCCAAAAGCAGATAGGCAGCACACATTAACTTAGTAAGTTTTAAAATAATGAGGACACAAAGTTGGGTTGAAAGGGAAGGTGGTAGATCTGGGAGGAGGTGGAATAGGATGAAAAAATATGATCAGGATACATTGTATGAAATTTTCAAAGAATTAATAAAGAATATTAATGTTACATCATGATAAGAATGGTACAGAAGATGGTTTCTCTCAAACATTATTCTGGATGGTGAAAGGGCAGAATGCCTCCCAGGGAATTTCTTGTACCCCCTTTTAAAAAGCCAAGCTGATCATGATAATATCTATGAAACCTGATTCAGTCTTCTTGTTATATATGCCTGTGAGTTTTGGCAAATTACTACATTTTGATAAACACCATCCTAACAGACATGGAACAATTCCATACCATGAAATATCCCTGGTGCCATTTTGTGGTCAGACCTTACTACATCCAGCTTCTATTTTCCCTGATGTTTCTGTTCTATAGCTCTATATTTCCAAAGCCACGTGGATGGGCTCACAGTCTTTAAAGTCAGGGTTCTTCCCCTTAGCATGCAGCTTTCAAAACTGCCTGTGCTGTTGTGCACATTAGAGGCTCAGTCCTTCTAACTGCCAAGTGACATCTCAGTGTATAAATGTAAAAACGTTTGAAAATCCAATAATAAGCTGAATGTGTGTTGTTATTATAAAAAGATCCTCTGATTTAACTTTTTCTAACATTTTGAACATTTCTCCAACCATAATTTCCTCTTCTAACTCTAATGGAATGAGGTACAGATGTGTTGAAATACGGAATAATTTCCATAGTATATTATTAAATACCACCTACCCCAAACCATGAAGTTTCCGTCCACACTAGCTGTTTTTCTACTTCAAGAATATCCTGGTTTTTTTTTTCTGCATTTGTTTTTACATACACAGTCAATTCAATTCTTGTTAGAGTTTTAGTGCAGATTTTACTGAAGTTGTGAATTAATTATGGAATTACTGATATCTCTACAATAGGGAATCTTATGTAAAATCAGGCAATATTGCTATTTTCATTTAGGTCCTGCTTAATGCATTCATTTTATGTTTTATAAAATTTTAAACTTGTACATATATGTTACAGGATGCACCCCTTAGTATACGGTTCATAGATTTGGTATCTGATATCTCAAATGTTACCTTTGATTAAAAAAAACCAAACGTGGGCTGGAGAGATGGCTCAGTGGTTAAGAGCACTGACTGCTGTTCCAGATCTCCTGAGTTCAGTTCCCAGCTACCACATGGTGGCTCACAACCACCTATAATGGGATCTGATGCCCTCTTCTGGTGTGTCTGAAGATAGCTACAGTATACTCATATACATAAAATAAATAAATCTTAAAAAAAAAAGTACAGGGACTGTAGGATGATTCAGTGGGTAAAGACACCTGCTATATAAGCCTGAAGACCTGAGTTTAATTCTTTGAACCCACAGTAGAAAAAAAAATAGAAAAAGGAAAATAAAATATTGCTTTAAATTGACTCTAACATATGCTGTGGCAAATCCTCCTGCATTTCTCTCTCTCTCTCTCTCTCTCTCTCTCTTTCTTTCTCTCTCTCTCTCTCTCTCACACACACACACACACACACACACACACACACAGACATACTCACACACAAATAACAATAGTAATAATAATAACAATAAATTATGTGACATGTAATATAGTAAAGTGATATTATTTTAAATTGTTCTTTTATATCGCTTGAAAACTTTTGGTTTTGATCTATAAACAATAATCATACTGTTTCTCATTAATTAATAAAAATGTGCCTTGAATTATTTGATGTTTTCTACATAAAAAAATCCAGTTTTGTCTAAGTAATAAAAAATTTTTTCCTGATTTAGATTGTGAATAATTTCCCCCTGAAATATGGTGTCCCAATCCCCTCTAAAATCACTATCATCATCAAGTGTTCAAGGAGGTATAAGAGTTGAATAGTTTTAAAATGTTGAACATTTTCCAGACATTATTGCATTATAAGATTACAGTATATCAGAATTTATTTAATATCTTCTCATTTAGGATGTTAAAGTTATTGGTTTCAAAGCTTCGGTGTTAGGAATTTGGGGGGCTGTCAGTATATTAATCGCTGCCCGGATTTTTCAGTAAGTTCTTGGGGATAAACTTTAACAGTGAAATTTGCAGCAGCAAAGAGGCTCTCCGCACTTGACCACATTCCTTCCCAGGAAGGTGAGTACATTGTGCGAGCCGCTGGCAATGAATGCAAACATCCCAGTCACCAACCACATCCTTCTCTGGACAGGGGATTATGTTTTATGCTCTTTCACTAATTTGGTAGGCAAAAATCGCATTTTACTTTAATTTGCATTGATTTGATTGCTAGTGAGGTGAATCTTTCTCATGCAGTTGTGAAGTGTTTGGTGTTTTCTGTCTTTGATTCTAGATGAAAGTGTACCTTGTCTGAAAAATTAAAACTCTATCATCTGTACTATGGTGCATTTTAGGATCTGTTTTTTTCATAGCCCCATACAGAGTTTTTGTTCTTATATTATTAAATATGTCAGTTATCTCTTTGATCAATTTCTTTCTTTGCTCTTATGTGTGGGTAGGAAGGTCTCTGTTTTCCCTCTTGAGTCTTTATAAAGTATAATGGAACTTGGCTGCACTAAGCAGTCACCATTACAGCTTTTCCTTCTAAAAAAATTGAACCTTCCAGATTGTGGATTAATGTCCTTTTTACTTTATATTCACAAGGCTTGGCATAGTTTGTGGCACATAATAGCTACTCAGAAAATAGGTCCTGAATAAATTGAATGCTGTGTGTTTTGATTTGATATTTTCCTGCCTTCACAGCTTTCAATAAGTATGGAATAAAAATTTCCCCCAATTTGATAATTTGACACCTCTCAGTTATAACAGAAAAATAATCCTTCTGACCACTAGCTGCTTTTAGAAGACTCTAAACTTTCCACAGACCTGGCCTGTGCTTCTTAGCCCTCAAGCAGCCCAAGTTATCATTGTCATTGTATATTAAGTGGAGCTTTGGGGTACAGCCTGGGTCTTGGGGTAGTAATTTCCCCTTTGTGAAATGTATTTCTTTATTAGATGTGGAATGTCCATTTTTCCTTTGATTTCTATTTCTGTTCTTTATGCTCTAGGCAAGGGACAGAACCACCTGAGTGAATTAGTTAAGTTGCAATGACATGCCCAGGCCCTTAAGATCATCACATCTGCCAGGCAAGCCTTACATTTTAAAATAGGCCAACCCATACACCTCCTTACTTTGGCTTTCCCTTTACCATGGGCCTTAAGACCTCCTCACTTGTGTTCCTAAGAGTTTTAAGCCACTGTAATAACAGCCAACGAAAGTGAACATTATGCAGTGCTGACCACACACTGCTCTCATGTTGAAGTTCATGTGCCCTCCTCCAGTCCCAAATTCACCCCAGGAAGCAGAAAGTGGGATCTGTGGCAGTTGCTTAGAAGAAGATATTGACTAAAGCCCAGTGGTGCTCCCAGATTCACTGCTCAGGGATGTACACACAGGATGAAAGGCAGGAGTTTGGGATTCTAGGGAATGATGCTCTTCATTGTCTCTTCATTGGCTGTTTTCAAATAAATTTTCCTTCAGGACAGGAATAAAAGCATGTTGAACCTCATCTTTCTTATTCCTTGTGTCAGGTTTCTGGAGTTTAGTAGATACTCAGCAGCAATTTGGCAGTTTGGTAAATTGAATAGGGGTATGCGGTTTGTGTAATAAAAGTCTTCCTAGCAGGGCTGTGGCTACACACACACACGCATACACACACACACACACACACACACACACACACACACACACACACACAATTTCAGGAATGACTTAGATGCTTTAATTCTGTACAAGTGAACCCACCCTTAATCAAAGAGACCATTTCACCCAACGTACTCAAGGATTAAGTTTAACTTTTTAAAAGTTGTTCTAAAAAACAATCCTGCAGAACGGAGACTAATGGAGTCGCTCTAAAGCATTAGAACACGCCAGCAGTTAATGTGCCTGGCAGGGCATCTTCCAGGCCAATTTATCTTACATTTTTCATTCTCTGTTTCTACTGTGGTAGCCTGCACAGAAACCTCTGACAGGCAAATGGAATTTGTGTGGTATGGTCTCACTGAGGAATAGGTATAACCCCAAAGCAGTGTTTCCTACTTTTACTTCTCATTCAGAGGGCAAGTTTAACACACACATGTAATAAAACTATTGAGCTGTTTTAATGCTTTTCTTGTCATGCATTCAGAACCCACAAAAGCTGTCATCACCAATGGTTTCACTCAGTTCTCTCCTTCAGGGTAATGTAAGACAGCCAAGCACCGTAGGAACCATCTCTTTCCTGCTCCTGCATTTATGGTGCCGATTATTTGACATTGACCTTTAGTTCTGGGACCAGCACTCTCCAGGTTCCTGACTTGATAGGACAGCCAGATCACATGAAAAATGCCTCATACCTTCTGCCGAGTTGCACAATCTTCCTCTCTGGACCCTAGCTTATAAAGAGCCAATGTCTCACTAACCATTCTGCTGCATCAGTGGCTGCCATATGGTTACAGTTTGATTTGAGGATGTAGTTTTCTTGATTAACTAGGTTACTCCCAGGGACAAACATGGTGTGGGTAAATAGTAAATTGACATAAAGGAAGTCCCCATCCAGAAAAATGTACTCTAGGCTTGTACATTTTTATTTATATATTCTCTCATTTTATACATCTGCTCCTCCAGTGAAGATTGTTATGTTTAAAAGCAGAAGCAGCTCCACTGACAGCAGCCACAAAGGTCCTAGTAATTCTAATGACTTCAGCTGAAGGATTCACAGTCTATATATTTCTTTGTGTGAATGTGTATACATGGCAAAAAATAAACAGATTTTGTACATATCCAAGAAGAGAGAGAGAGAAAAATGACAGAACTGTTCCCTTTAAGCCAAAAAGTATCATTTTTGCAAAGTTGTTTCATCAATTCCTATGTGCTTCATTATAAAGAAAATGTTTTAAATGTTTGACATTAGATACAAGAAATAAATGATTTGGTATTTTTTGAGTCATTTATTGTTATTTTTCAATAGAAACCATGTTTCTAGAGATATAGAGATATGTGACTATTGTTTATGGGTGACATTTATTATGGAGATAGTAATACTTATAAAAAGATTAATGCTACAATTCTCCCTGGTACCATGTACCTTATGTCTCTACAGAAATTTTCTTGAGGAATAAGCTGCTTGCTCCACATCTCTTATGCCCATAGACTAAGTGTGAACTTCTCTGTGATGTTCTGATCATTCCTCAGTCATCATCTGCTCTCATGTTCTATGTATAAGGACACACATTCTATGACTGCTCACCATCACCCTGTGTGACAACTCTAGGACTTCCATCTGACCAAAGGAATGAAACATGGTAAAACTTCAGGACAAGAGAGACCTTGCTAAGATGGTACATCCACCTGCTTATCATTTTTAAACACTTAGCTTCTTGCTCTTTAGCTAAAAACTTTTTTGTAATAAGTAAAAAACTAATACTTTTTCATACAGCACTGCAAGACTGCATGCAGTATGAGCTCAGCCTTTGTTGCCCATCTTACACGTTTGTTGCATGGTCACCTCTTTCCACAGGAACTCTGTGCTTTAGCTACACATAGGAATGCACTCAGTTGACCTAATAATTTTGTACCTACGACTCAGTTGACCTAATAATTTTATACCTATGGTGTCTCAGCTGTAAGCGTGCTACACTGTGTACAATAATGCCATAGCTGGTCACAGCACATAAGCTTTTCTAGGTTTGCTCTCTGGTTTTCAGTTAGGGTCAGCCAATAGAAGACATTAGAAGGAGGAAAAAAAAGAGGAAAACAAGGGAAGTGACTTCTTTTCCATTTCTGGTTTTTGCCAACCTCAATCCGGGACGAGAGGGCAGGAAGGCTCACTTCCAGCATCCTCACAGCACGGCACCCTTTAACAGGCCTAAACTGTGCCAGCTATATGGGGGAACTCTTCTCAAGCTCTCATTCTCTGATAATCCAATTGTTTATTCTTATTTTTAAGGAAAGCATATGATAATTGAAGGCTTATTTTGTATGTAGGATTATTCAGATAGAGGTAATTTAGAAATTTCATTGAGTACAAGATGAGAGACAATTGCTTTGATCTTATGTCAGGGAAGTCCAGAATGAAGGAGATGGAGATGCTAAAGGCATTATTAATAGTTACAAGTAATGTGAATAGAAAATCCTCAGTATTCATACTGTCCAAAGGGCTCCAAGCCCCAAACATCCAAGTGTTTTAACTTCTTTAGATATCTACTTGAAGAGTTTTCTCTTTCACTTTGGCTATGGTTTCGATATGAAGTATGTTCCCAAAGATGTTTGTATTCCTCCAATACAGTGCTCAGAGATATGGATCTGGGGAAGTGATGTGATCATGAGGGTGCTGACCCAATCAATGACAAATTCACTGATAGGTTCTTATTGAATGGACTGTTTGCAATGGGCCTTTCTGTGCAGCTGGCAATAGACATGAGAACTGGGTCACTGTGACATTACAGACGACACTGGGATTGTGTGTGCAAGGTCAGCAAGAGCCCTTCAGAGAATAAGTAGGCAAAGTTCAGGCTTAACATAGAGCTACACCTTTCAAACAGAGAAAACTGACTGGCCAGAGTTGGAGAAGTATAGGTAAGCAAGGGCAAGAAGCAGCTTGCTGAGAACCATCCAAGAAGGGTTTTGGTAGCCTCATAGGCTCAGTGACAAGGAGAGGAGGTCTGAGAGAGCACCTCTGGCCTGAGGAGGTCTGAGAGAGCACCTCTGGCCTGAGGAGGTCT
>NW_022196904.1:146043038-146070860 GCF_008632895.1 Mastomys coucha
CTCTGGCCTGAGGAGGTCTGAGAGAGCACCTCTGGCCTGAGGAGGTCTGAGAGAGCACCTCTGGCCTGTTTGGTCCTAGACTTCCTTGCAGCCTACTCAGGATGCTGCATGAGAAGAATTTGGCATTAATTAAATGTGAGTTTAGCTTTTAAGAAGAAGACTGAATCCCAAAGAAACAGAATAAGACTATCCTAATACCTCAAAGAGATAAAAGGCTTTGGGATGAAACAGAGATTTCCTTAATAGAATTGATAAGCCCATCAAGAACAGGGGGTTGAAGGAACAAAACTGGATTCTAATTACTAGATAAAGTAAGACTATCTCTATACCTCCAGGACTGGAGGGCCTGGGCAGTCCAGCTACATACACCCTTACTAGGATAGAGCAGAGATATGCTCACCTCCCTCATCCCAGTTATGCTGGAGGAAGATGCAGTGTGAACTATGGGTATTGTGGACCAGAAAGCTCTGAACATGGGGAACTTGATAGGAGTCCCACCTCAAGGGACAGAAAATCTGTTCAAGCTTTGAACTGTAGTGTCAACACTGGAAGAACAAAGCCAAGAGCACAGGAGTCAGATATCGTCTATCAGAATGCCTTACATTACAAATAATAATTGGGCAGAAGCCTTGGGAGCCTGTTTGAATAGGAATGTGAATTAGGTTAAGCTGAAAGGTAACTAATATGGCCTAGCTCTGTTCTTTGCATCACTATGTTCTCTAAATCAGACAACTATGGGTATTGTCTAAGGCTGTGAACTATATCAGGGGAGAAACGAAATGTACAGGCACGTCTCCTGCCTGGTAACTGCTCTTTGCTGTTTTCCAAAGGCTCAGGCTTGGGGCTCTTGGCTGCTACCCAGACTCTGGGTAGAAAGACTGGACCCCAAGCTGTTCTTTGAGCAGCTAAGGTAAAAGCAGGACATTTTAAGACCATCTTTTACAGTAGGGTACACATACAGAAGAATTGCAAGCAGCAGCACTGAGAGGGCTAGTTGGCAGAGAACATGTAGTAGTACAAATGGGTATCTTTCAATTTCATACACACAAGAATCTTCCAAGAGACAAAATTCTAGATGCTGCCACCCAAAACAAAGACAGATCAAATTAGTCCAACCTAATTGAATATTGTACAAATTGTTTGTTTGATTCACTCACATTAGTTCCTGAATATTTCTTCAGGGCCTTAGATTAACCTACCATACACATTGAGTGGTACCATAGCACAGGCCTCTATTCTTAGCACATGGAGTGAAAGGCAGGAAGATTGTAAACTCGAGGGCAGCCTGAGTTATCCATGTTTAAAAAGAAAGAGAGGAAATAAGAAGAGAGGGAGGGGAAGATAGTGAGGCAGAATGATCTCTTGGGGCTGTGAATGACACAGGAGGGTGATCTTTCCCCAAATGTCACAGAAAAATTCTCTGGTGGGTTTTATAGGTCCCTTGGCTTTAATTCTTTCATCCACTCTTGTCCAGAAAACTTGATTGCCTCTTATTACACTCATCCTTTACTCTTTTGTACTCAGAATGATTTTTCAGGAAGACAAGTTAACTCGTTTGATCCCAGACCTAGTGCATTCAATGGCTTCCACTCCTTGTCCCCACATGCATAAATTTTATTACAAAACTCCCAGCTTTGGTCCCAGATCACCTTCCTGGAATCAATTTGTACATAGACATGAATCAGAGCATCAGATCTTTGACTTAGTCTTACCAACTGAGCCCACTTTCCTTTCAGAGTTAGGAACACACCCTGATCTTGCTCTCAACCATCACCCTCTGATTCTGTGGCCTGGAAATGTCCCTTGCCTTCATCACTGGCTGCTGGTTATATTCAGTTAACTTTCAGCTTTTCAGAGATGATTCTGCTGACCTCTACTGTGAGTTGTCTTTGTGGTCACTTTGTTGTTCTTTGTATCTCCTAGCAATATGTTGTCAAGATAAGTTGTGGACTGAGCAATATTTCTGCACCTTCTTCCATGAGGCTGGGTTTGACTCAAACAAGCAGACAGGTCCTTTTCATGCTAAGCTTTGTCTTTAGGATTTGGATCCTCAAAGGTGGCTGAAACTAAGCTAGTTTTGGGGTTTGAAAGAATCATAGAATCCTGTTGTGTTTTCCTGTATTTGCTGAGTAATCACTGAACCAGGCTTGGTGAAAGTACCTTGGTGTGTTGACTTGGCTTTAACAGCGACACTCTCTTAGGGATACCATTTATCTCCATTTTGTAAAAGTGAAGTTATGTTGTCCATAAAGTTTTGTAAATAATTAGGGTTGGGAGACATTTTTGAGAGTCATGGGACAACAGAAACATCAAAGGAAATGGGCAAAGTGGGCAGCCATGTTTTTGCAAGTTGTAGAGCATGAAGGTGGGCAAGATATGGTAATACCAGTGGCTACTTGAAAAGAATTTCTAATTTCAACTCTTGAGTTCATCTCAAGAAATTGAGTTCATCTATAATCTTAACCCTGGCTCTAGCATCATGGGTTGGAAGGTAGAGTTAGGTCATTGTGTTCATGTCATGACTAGGGAAACAGTAAAGAAATAAGGTGACAGCTGTCTGGGAAAAGCACCCTACACAGGGCAACAGAGGAAATGACTCATGGAGAAAACATGCTTGGTGATTCTAAGAACTTTTCTGAAAACTGCCTAGATCAGAGATTCTTAATTTTCCTAATACTGCAACCCCTTTAATACAGTTCCTCATGTTGTGATGACCCCTGGCCATAAAATTATTTTTGTTGCTACTTCATAACTGTAATTTTTTGCTACTGTTATGAATTGCAATGTATTTTTTTGGGGACAGAGGTTTGCAAAGGGGTTGTGAATGACTGATCTAGAGGATGGTGGAGAGGAAAAGAACACAAGAGATAAGGTCAGCAAGGAAATGATGTTTGTAAACTATGTTCAGATCCATATCTAGTGAAAATGTGGTGAACAAAAGAAAACTACACAGCCTGAAATTACACTGAGAAGAGCCTTGAACAAACAATTCATCAGAGGAAAGTGCTTAGGAGTGGGCATAGAATGAAAGAACAAGTTGCCTGGAGAATTCTTACTCTCTCTGGAGGGCACTGGATGTTCCAAAATACAAAAGACCAGATTTAGGGAATTCTTAAATGGCAAAATGACCCCAGTGGAAGTCTAGCATGAACTGATTTTTTTCTTCACATTCCCATGAGATTATGAAGATCTTATAAATTGAGATGATATTCAGGAACATGCTTTAAACATTTCAGAACACAGTCCTCATCTGTGTTCTAAATCCACATAACATAATAAGATGAAACTGATCACTCTTGATATAAACGTGAAGAATAAATGCTGCAGAAGGCATGAAGTGCTGGTGTTTCACCCTGTATTGGTCCCTGCCTTGATATCCCCATGTACCTCAGGATGGGATAACTACAAGAAGGTGATAGGTATTCTGGAGAGGCTGAAGCTCATTCTTAGCTCTCCACTTTTTCCCTATAGGACTTAAGGCTTATTATGGAATTACTGTGGGCCAACAAACCGCCATCTGCAAATGAGGGCTCGAATTTCCCAGCTGTCTACTAACAACTTCCCTGTGAAGAGCCAAGGTTTAATAAGATAGTGAACATTATTCTTTCCATACATACTCCTCACTCTTGGTCCCCATGATCTTCAAAAGGCTCTCGATAGGCATAAATACAGTCAGAAAGGAAGCCTTGCAAGTCTCTGCCAGCAACTATTCATCACCCATTAGTATTTATAACCATTCATTGTTTCCTATTAACAATTGTATAGCTAACCAAGAACGTTATACCACCAGGCAGGGGCAGTGACAGGTGGATGATGGGATGTGGTGGTTTGTCTTCAGTGCTTGTGACATCATCTCTACTTGTTTGTGCAAAGCTGATCATCTCTTTCTATTTCTTTCTCTGTCATCAAATCTAATCACTAACTCTGCATAAATGCATTGGGAAAACATCAGTACTTCCAGGGCACGTGTGAAAAATTGTGGTTTTAAGAGAGGATTGTAAGAAGGATATGGTTAAAAGTAATGACATCAAGCAGCCATTCATGATGACAGTGGGTGAAATGGTAGTGATAGGACAGCAGCTCCCACTTCCAGTTTTGAGTTTGGCAGAAGAAGACTTCAGAGGTTTACATTTTCCTCTACTAGACAAAAGTCCTAAGTGCAAGACACTGAAGTAGGAACATGCCAAAGACCACCAAATTCAAATCAGAAGAGAAGGGAGCTAGACTGGCTGTTTGTGCTTTAAAGTCCGGCTCAGAGCAGCATTGTGGCTTCAGCTGAGTTACCAAACTTCTGTGTGCCATAGTCTCCTTGTCTGTAGGATGGAGTGGGCAATGATTCCTATCATGAGACTCTATGAAAATTAAAAAAAAAAAAAAAAAAAAAAAAAAGCAAAAAAAAAAAAAAAAACCCAAAACAAAAACAGTATAAGCCAAGTACTAAAATACGTCCCTGGTGCACAGACAGAGATAATGACAGTAACTATGGTTTCCATAAGTGGTGATGCATTATTAATTGAGAAACCTGCCATTGAGACAATATACACAGTGGCAGGTCAGAGATGAAGTCAGTTTCATCTCACTGCAAAGCAGGGATGTCTAAGTTGGATGTGACCCACAGACAACCTTTAGAAAGGCCAAGTGCAGTTGATTGAACCCTGGGGGGAATAGCGATCAGAGAGCTGGAGAAGCAGAACAGCATGGGTAAGCTTGAATGTGTGTGTAAAACATCACCCACAGACACTAGACCAAAGAAATTGGAGTTTTCAGTGTCAGATTTTAGTGTTGTAGGAAGATGGGCCTGAAGAACATGCAGAAAATCTTGAACTAGGAGGAAATTGCAGCAGCAAACAAAATGAAGAAGAGACTCTCAAGGCAACAATGAGAAAGGAATCATGGGTGCCACTGGCCCCTTATGTCTGTGTGTCAGTAAGTGAGCCCTTTCAGTAGGAGGTCTGCCCAATGAAAGAGCTGATCAGACAAGGAAATGTTAACTGCCTCCCTGGTTGGGGAGCTTGTGGTGTGGGATCTTAGGGGTAGACTGTGGCGGTACAGCGTGGGATGTTGTGGGTATACTGACTTTGTGGCAGGGTATCTGGAGCCTGCACATGCGTCTGATCACCTGCACTACTTGGCGTCTCGTAGAACCTTCCAAGCCTTAGAGCCTTTCCCAGCACCCCGGGTTGTGTGTTTGCAGCTTGCCATTTTTTTGCATGCTATTCTAAATATTCAGCTGTCAACCTTTAGGGTGAAATTAGAAGCACTTTAATTTCCTCATAACACCTAAATTAAGGTAAGAGTTCTAAATACTTTATTAATAATGTACACTCTAATTAATAGAAATTACTTTTCCTGCATGTATTATTAAAGGAGGTGTTCCAACAGGACTTTTTATGTTTTCCAATTTACTTGCTTAGCAAGCTGGCTGGAGTTTTAGCATCTTACCTCAGACTGTCCTCATCAATTCTATTGACTCTTCATTTGGGAGAGGTGTGGGGAACACTTGGAATTTGAGGGAAAGCTTCACTCGATTTCTCATCTGCTCCCTGTGAAATAATCTCCTTTTGAAATTAATTTTTTCCATATATAACCATCATGAAATACCAGAGGCCACATTATTGCCTTGCAAATGCCCATTCTTTACATCTTTTGATGACAATTCTACATTTCTGAATAAGAGGAAAGAAACTGGGAGTCTGTCTCAAATTTGAGTTTTAAGCGATTGGTACAATGCCCGCTGCCTTTTGCTTCCCTCTGTGGAAAGCAATAGAGTTCAACATTCCTTAGGCAGCTAATCTTGATCTGAGAAAATAGGTGACAGTTACCTGCAGGTAGACATCAGAGTGACTTAAAATCAAGGGCTTTCTGGCTAGATCACCGAGTTCAAGCTCTTTCCTTGTACTTCCTAGGAGCGGGACGAAGGCAGAGAACTCAGTGTTTCTTGTCTCTTATTTCCCGAGCTGTGAATGGCATGGCCAGGCCATCCATGGACTGCAAGTGAGGTTTTAAAGTCAAAACATGTGAAGGATTTGGGTCAACGTCAGGTACAAAGTACTCCAAGACTGTATCAATGTCACTGATCCTTCTGCTACCCCAACTCAGAAGACCAGGAGGTTTACAACAAAGCCATGGGATGCATGAATAGTTTTTTCACCAAATAATATCATATTTATTACACACCAAATACGTGCATGAAGAGCTTAGCAGAACAGTTCCCAGGTTTCTAGAGAGAGTCCAGGAAGAACTATGAAAGAGGAACTTCCATGGCTTTCTATCTTAGAGGGTCCAGAGATAAAATAATAACGAATCCAAAACTATGGAGCATTTATAGTGTATTTCCCGGCTCTATACATGATACCTTAACATGGTTCCTAGTTTCTCTCTTTCCTGCCCAGGATCTGCACACTCAGATCTGCTAACTGTCCTTACATTTCTTAGTGGTATGAGGAGTGTCAAAAATCAGAGTGGCCCCTGTCCTTACTTCTTCTCAGACAATTCTTAGAGGATTCCCTGTATCCACTCCCCTCTCCCTCTCAGAAAAATGCTCGGAATTCTAGGACAAAGTTAGCAATAGTTTGCTGGTAACATGGTCTGAAGATGGATTTCTCTCTGGGGACTTGAGGCCATTGGTGTAATTTGTTTCTGTCTTGATGCTCAGTAATGGATGTGCCCTTGTGTCTCACCAGGCTCTCTTAACACTTGTAGCCCTGCATATGAAGAGTTAAACATTCCACTCCTCTGTAGAGATGTAGCTACCTTGACATTCAAAGGCACAGTTCCCAACCTAATCCTTTCTAAATCAGATTAGTCCGTCCCTTTGCTGACAGTTCACTGACGAGTGCATTCCTCAAAGAGAATCTCATCTGAGATGCAGAGCACTTGCTGCAGTTTTATAGTATCAGAGTAGTAATTCATGCCCTGTGCAATAAAAAAACTCATTAAATGTAGAACCTCGGCTCGAGCTTTGTACTTAGACCTCCCAGCAGTTTAACTTATGCATAATGAGTCTAAATACGTTAAGGGATAATATAAAAATTATCTACTATTCTTTCATTTCTAAAATTGTGCATTTGTTTCATCTTCGCTACATGGGCGACATAACTAGGAAACAATATATTACCCTAATTACGTGTTATTTATTAGAAAGGAAGCAAATAAGTCATTTGGAGACAAATCCCCATAGTTATTCATGGAGCTGCTTTTGATGACAAAGATAGAGTAAAGCCAGCAGTCTTTCATTATATTTATTACACACTCTTTGTGCTAATGAACAATAACAGGCCTCACCAAAATAATGGTCTACCTTTAAGTTGTAGGAAATGCTATATAGGCCATATTTATGAAGGGCAAGTCGGGGCTTTGCTTGTTCTTTGTGTCTTTGCTTTCCATTGAAGGAAGAGGAGAGAGACAAACAAAAGTAGCTGGGTGGTTTTAATAAGCACAATGGGCGAGAGTTAGCATCTTTCAAAGAGTCATCCTGCAGTCTTCAGCAGTAATTCACTCAGGAAAGAAAATGAACACTTATTTTCCTAGGTGTCCTCTGATAAATCTCTATTCCCTTTCTTATTGCTGATACATGTCTATAAATATACATACCTGAAAACTGGAAACAACCAGTAAATAGTTTCTAAGCTCTTTAATATTATGTGTTATTCACAGCACAAATTGGAGCAGAAAACTAAGACAGGTTTGTTGTGTGGTGGAGAACAAAACCCTATTTTTAGAATCCTAACCTGAAGGAACACGGGGTCTGTCTGTCTCTGGAGAGTTAGGCTGACTGGAAAGGCTATCTGGGGAGGAAACTTGTAACAAAATGGTAGGAAGCCAACTCTCTCCACACCTTTCCTTCACACCACAGCTCTGCTCCATCACCGGGAGAAGAACATCTGCAGAAGCAAGAAGTGTGTAACCTGTGCTATCAAGAAAGCTGTGTAAAGCTATGGATGCTGCAGGAAGAAAAGACATTTATATTTATTGTTCTTTTAAAATAATTGAGCCAATACATCAGCTCTTAGAAGTGTTGCTTCACTACTAAGAGAACAATATTGGATTAAAGCATAGTTGAGCAGAGAAGTGTAGGAAAATCTAGGAGTGAAAGAAGCTCTCCCTCACTCTCCGTACTTGCAAAACAGAGGAGAGAGGGAGAGATAGATATAGAGACAGAGAGAGACAGACAAAGTGAGAAAGAGGGAGAGGGAGGAGGAAGGAAGGGGAGGGGAGGGGGAGGGAAGGGAACAGGGAGAGAATGAGATGAGATCTTCTCTTTTTTGAATCAGCCAATTCCTTTGAGATACTTTTGGTTCGAAGATTTGCTGAGCTTCTCTTTAGAGCTGTTTGTGCTCTGCAAGACTATGAAATAGGATTGTCCATCCTAGACCAGACCACTGGTGCCTGTAGTTGGTGAGCTAACATTAGTATCTGCACAAATGAGAGAGCCAGGTCAAGCAGCAACCAAGTGTATTTCTAATCATGCCAGAGTGCGAAAGGAAGGGTAATTCTTGGGAAGATGTGGGCAAGGAAGAGATGGGGTGGGGAGAGAACAAGGTAGGGACATGGATAGTTTTGGGGTAAAACTCACTGAAGAACTCACTTGTCCATCCCCAGAAGATTTTCACCAGGAAAAAAACCCAAGCAAAACAAAAGCTACTTTGTTAGTATGTATTTTTCAAATCTCTGAATTAAGGAGAAAGCACTTTGAAAACCCTGGTATAAGGGCTAATCCTGATAAATCTTTTCCATGTCTCTCCCTTCTGGTTCCAGGGTGACATTTTAGAGTCCAGTAGAATGAGCTACACATAAAGAAGGAGGCTTGCAAGGCCTGTTCACACCTTTGCACTAAGGAATTATTAAAGGTGTCATCACTTTAAGTTTCAAAGATTTTTCTGCTATCTGTAACATTATTACTCTAGTTATAACCCAGAAGTCAACCTCCTGGGACTTCCTACTTACGTCTTCTAGAAATACCCAGCTATCCTCTGTAATGATTACTGAATGTTTAACACAAATGGCTCAAGTTTGGCTGGGTCTCAAGAATTACTTTATGGAGAAAAGTTCCTAACAATGCTCATTTCAAAGAGATCAGAACTGGAAGACTGGTCCACATAGCACAGAGAGGCAAAAAGTTCTTGGTCTTGGGTGCTTTCTTTTTGTTTTACTACCATGTTGACTTTTGAGTAATGGAAGTCCTTGAAGAGTGTTGATCTTGGTAGTTAATATTAAGGAAGGACCCACCTCAGCAAGAGGGCCTGAACTCTGGGCTTGCTCAAGAGTCTTGTTTGCCTTTATGTAGTCTGTGCATAGCACCTAGGTTGTAGGCAAAGACTTTCTTCTGGAGCTAAAGTTAAATTGTCTGATCCTTTTGAGTCTCATTTCTTATTGTGCCATAAAGTCTAATTGAGATTTCAAGGTCAGAGGGTTATCGCATAAAAGAGAGTTTAATTTTTGCTCTATGAGAAAATAATTCAGATTTTAATTGAGATAAATTTATCAGTCAAATTTAGGTCAGGGGTCTATAATCAAACGCCTAACAGGGTCAGATAGAAAGAAGAATATAATACATTGACTTACTCATTAGATTTATTTTTAGAAATCACAACTGCTGAAGTAAAGGGAATCACTACTCTAAGGAGAAGATAAGATGCAGCAGGAATTGTGGGTAATGAAGACCTCATGGCGCATCAAAGCGGGGAGTCAGTTTCAGCTCTAAGTATCTATTAACTTGGGGAAATAGGCTCCCTTGTGATGCAACATCTAGTATTTTATCAAGGAAAATGGAAAAATTTATATTTACATATGAAATCACTTATATGTGACTGTATCTGGAGTTGTCTTTTGGACTTATCATTATGACATCCATGTTTCTACCATCCCTGACTATCACTGCTCCCGGAAGTATGCCTTTGATGCATGAGCCAGAAAACCTCTTATTCATTTCTCTATCACCCCATCATTGTCTTCAATCACAAAAATGGGATTAACTCATGAACTCTTTTTCCATTCCTACTGTGTAACATTCTAAAACAGCACTTCTCAGCCTGTGGGTTATAACCCCCTTGGTGGTCAAACAGCAGATATCCTGCATATTAAATATTTACATTATGATTAATAATAATAGGAAATTATAGTTATGAAGTAGCAATGAAATGATTTTATACTGGGGGTCACCATAACATGAGGAACTGTATTGACAGGTCACAGCATTAGGAAGGTTGAGAATCACTATTCTAGAACATTAAAAAAAAAGATATATGCCAGGCATGGTGGCACACACCTTTAATATCATCACTTGGGAGGCAACAGCAGGCAGATCTCTGTGAGTTAGAGGTCAGCCTGGTCTAACATAGTGAATTTCAGAATAGCCAAGGATACATAGAGAGACCTGTCTCAAAACAAATATCCAACACCCTCATTTTCCTGACCTATTCAAGTTTTATGTTCATTTTAATTACATGGTCGTTCCTTACATCATGCTGATGCCACAACTTTTAGTCAGACATTCTACTCTCTGGCTAGACTCCAAATTTCTAGTATTTTCCCTTTGATAATTAGAAACAGCTTCTAATTTATCAAGATAATTAATCCACTGATTTTTTTTTACTAAGTGACCTGGTGAGTTTTGATAACTTGAGACAGGCTAAGGTCATCTAAAGGGAGGGCACCCCAATTAAGAAAATGACCTTCATAAGATGGGCTGTAGGCTTGTAGGGCATTTTCTTAATTAGCAATTGATGGGAGAGGGCCTTTCAACGCTGATGTGTGTAGCACTTCCCCTGGACACACGGTTCTGGGTTCTAGAAGAAAGCAGACTGAGTAAGCTACTAATAGCAATCTTATAAGTGGCAGTCTTCCAAAGCGTCTGCAACAGCTCCTGCCTCTGCATCAGCTCCTGCCTCTGCATCAGCTCCTGCCTCTGGATTTCTTGCCCTGACCACCTTTGATGATGAACTGTGATATGGAAATACAAGCAAAACAAACTCTTTCATTCCCAAGTTACTAATTGGTCACTGTGTTTTATCACAGCAATAGAAACTCTAAGTTTGGATATGATTGTAATTACTTTACTGCATTATGCTCCCATCTCCCTGACCCACCCCACCCATTGTTCTCCACTGGTTTAAAAGAAATCCTGACAAATCCAGGATTTGGCAAAACCTTATGCTAGCTAGTTTTGTGTCAAGTTGATACAAGATCGTCATTTGGGAAGAGGAAACCTCAGTTGAGATTATCTCCTCACCAGATTGGCCTGTGGGCAAGCCTGTGGAGTGCTTTCTTGCTTGGTGATTGATAGGGGAGGATCCAGCTCAGTGTAGACAGTTCCATACCTGGGCAGGACGTATGAGATCTACAAGAAAGAATATTGAACAAGCAATGAGAAACAAGCCAATGAGCAGCCTTTCTCTCTGTCTTCTGCCTCAGTTCCTGCTTCCAGGTCCCTGCCTTGATCTGCTGCCCTGACTTCCCTTCATAATAAGATCTATAAGATGAAACAAACCCTAACCCCCTCAAGTTGTTTTTGGTCATGGTGTTTTGTCATAGCAATAGAAGCCCTAGCTAAGACCGAAATTGGTGCCATGTTTGTGGAATATTACTGGGGCAGATCTGACTGTGATTTTGGTATGACTATGGAACTTAGAAAAGTCATTGGGTGTTCTGAGTTAGTGAGCTATTGTGGAAACGGAAGACAAAACTGAGATCAGTGCAGATGGTGGCAGTCTGGCTTGTGAAGCTTCAGAGGGAAGTAAAGGGTCAATCAGGGCCATTAGAGTGATAATTTGTGTTAAGAATCTGTGGCTCTGGTTAACTGGGGCTGAAAAACTAAGCAGTGATTAAGAAGAGACCAGAATTTTCGAAGTGAAGCTTTGCCTTACAGGACAGTTGATGCTGGTTAGCTGGAGCTGAGAAATTAGTGGTGATTAAGAAGAGACAAAATCTCCTGGGAAGTGTTTCTGCAGGGTCAATACACAGGAGCTGCGGTCCAGTAGGGCCAAGCCAGAACTTGGTAATGTATAAGAATCTCCCAGGTGTGGCACGTGAAGGCATGAAGGGTCATGGAGAACCGCTGAGGCTTGGCACAGTGAGAGGCCAGGAGAGACTATCAATGGAATTACAGCCTTGGTTGTAGCAAAAGTCTCGGGACTAATGGGGTCATGGAGAGAAATTGAGGCTTGGTAGCATATGGCAGGATCAGAGTCCATGAAGAGAGGTCATTCAAGGCTGTTGGTGAAGATGCTCAAACATTTTGGAGATTTCAGTAACCATGGATGACCTTCAAGGACAGCAATGGCTATAGAGTAACGTCGGACTGACCTGAGTTCACAAGACAAGTTGTATGTGCTATCAATAGCAGGGCTGGAGATATTGAACCCAGATCATAACTGAAATCAAGGTGTCTAACTCTGAGCTTTTAACATTGTTGGTCTTTGTTTTGCTTTGATTCAATTGCGACTGTGCCCTGGCTCTTCCTTTTTGAAATAAGAAATTATGTAACTTACTTTTTATTTTACGGGAGCCCACAGCTGACAGACTTTGAATATTTTAGAAAGACTGAATACTTTGGAGAGATTTGAGGTATTTTAAGAAAAACTTTGAAATTTGAAAGAGACTTAGGGATTTGTAAAGAGGTTGAACTTTTAAAGTGTTAGAAATTTTAAAGACTGTGGGACTTTTAAAAGTTGAAATGTTTTATAGTGTGATATTAATATTAATATGCCATCTTGGGTACAAAAGAGAAAGGAAAGGTTGTGGTTGAATAGTGATATGTCTGTGTCCTAGTTGACAAGGAATCATTTTTTTCTGGTTAGTTATTTGTCAACTAGACACAAACTGGAGTCATCTGAGAGGATCAAACCTCAACTGAGAAAATGTTTCCATGATTGGCCTGTAGAAAACCTGTGGGGCATTTTCTTGATTGAGATTAATATGGGAGGAACTAGCCCAGTGAGGATGATGCTATCGCTAAGTGGCTCTGAGGTAGCAAACAAAATGAACGAGGCAGGAGGAGCAAGCCAGTGAACAACATTCCTCTTACACAGTAAACATCTCGAACTCTGCTTCAGTGCCTGACTCCTGGTTTCTGCCCTCACCCTCTTTGATGATGGAGTGGATGTGTAAGTCTAAGTGAAATAAACCCTTTACTCACCAAGTTGCTTTTTCTCATGATGTTTTTATTACAGCAATAGAAATCCCAACCCACTTCCTATGAAACCAACATCAGGTTTGACTGAAGAAAAACACACAATTGATTGCAATTGCTTTACTTGAAACCCATGACTTTACACCTTTAGTGCACTCTTAATGTTGACATTTCTGTAAATACACCATTTAGAGAACCTTTCCCCTCTAACCTCCAACACACATCTCCATCACTCTTAGGTGATTTCTTGGACAAATATAATCAACGGGAAAAAGCTTGCCCCTCTTGATCAACAATCTGTCCCATACATGTGTACCTCTGTGATATTCTTTCTCTGTAGATAGTTTGCTGCTGTTCCAGCCCACAGCTCTGACTTCTACCTCCTCTGCTCTGCTTGAGGACAGCTTCCTATAATTTCACACTTCCATTCTGCAATCTTGTTTCTACTGGATCCCTCCCGCTAACACGTAAATACACTATGAATAATTCACACAAGCATCTACTCTCTGACTTTGTTCCAATGTACTCCTTCAGTGACTGGCCTATTTCTCCACTTTTACACAAGAAAAATTCATTAAAATCTTTCTCTACTGCCTATTTCCATTTTCTCAGTTCTCACTCTAGTTTGAACTCAACTGAATTGAATTTTCTTCAAGATATGTTTATGAGACCGATGGTTCTCTGTGTTCCAAGCTGTATCTTATTGCTTGGAGAAATAAGGTGTTGTAACTGCATTGCATTTAATAGATCCTATGTTTCAATTATCAATTTGGCTTGCCTTTAACCCTATGAAGGAAACAGAGAGGCATTCACATTTCCTTCACATAAATGAGGAGAGTGAGATGTGGGAAGATTAAGTAACATTTAGACTCACTTTGGTGGTGATGGCTGTATCAATGAAAAACAGTTAGTAGAAGGAAGGTATGAAGAAAATACAGATGGAAGATCATAATTAAGGATCATTCCATCTAAATCTTTTAAGTACAAAGAGCCGGGGAATGTGATGGTTGCAGTGACTGAGTGGGCAGTGGAAGGGCTAGCTTACTGTTTTAATAGTAACGGAAGTATGGAGCACTGGGCTTTGCACTTGAGCTTACTGTCTTTTGATTAGTGTTCTGCCTCACAGGCCTTGCTAAAATTTAAAAAAAAAATCCTGAAGTGAGTCCAAGAAGCACATATGTCAGAATCTTACCTGCAGTGCTGAATATCAATGCTAATAGTCAGATTTCTACCACATTGCTGCAGTGCCAGATTCTTAGAAATGAAGCTCAGGATTCACATTTTAAACAGCTTCATCCCCTGTCATTCTTCTATAACCTTAACCCTGAGAATTGTTGTATGTGTAAGCGTGGATAAACATACCCAGGACACTCTGTAATTCATACTTTCATCTTTGAAAGGAATATATTATCTACTCTGACTTTCATTAGCGAGCAATAAAAGAAAAGGATAATCCAGCCTTTTCTCCCTGATAAACTTTTAGACCCCATTCACATTTGTTTTCTCTCGCAGTGGAGCATCTTTTTTCTCTGGGTTAGGTATGGTGTGGGATTAACTCACTAGCCAGCAGCCCAGTCAATCATTCTGGAAACATATCCTGGATGTGCCAGGGATGGGAGAGGTTCATTTGCTGCTGCCTCTCAGCAAAGGGGGCACCTCTGGGTCAGGGTGAGAACATCTGGGGAGCAATTGGCAGGCTGGCTTTGTGATGAATGGGACGGAGCAGAGGCCAAACAGAAACATATCTCTTCAAGTGATTTATATGTGTGGATACACAAATGCATCTGGCCTAAAAACATATTCCTGGGGCTGTATCCCCAGAACTCTCTGGAAGCTTTGAGAGGGGTCACAGAGTCAGTCTAGATGCCACATTCCTGGAAGGCTGATCTCAGTTATTCCTGACTCTGTCTCTCTGGTCAAACTTGATAAATAATGAGGACACACTCCTATCTATAGGCTCACAACACGAATTGCTCTCACACTTTTAGCTTGAATAAAACTTTGATATAGGAAAAAAATATAAGGCCATGAAATTCTTTTGTATCTCAAAAAGCTATTTCTTTCATAACTAATTTAAGAGGAAAAATATTTACAAATAAGCAGAAAAATGTTTTGACCTATCTCTCTCTCCCTCCCTCCCCATCTCTCTCTCCCTCTCTTCCCTTTCCCTCTCCCTCCCCCACTTCCCCCTCCCCACCGCCATGACAGTTGGGAAAATAAAAGTTAAGGGATAAATTCTCCTATCATTTCCTGTGCATAAATAGCATTGCCTAAGCTGGATGACAATCTCGAGTGCTTTATTTCATAGGCTTTCTTACTCACATCAAGCCTACTTTGAAATTGTATCTATCATAGAAAATACTTGATGATTAACGGGCACAGCTAATTGATTGTGTAAGTGATTGCTTTATTTTTGTTATTCTGGCAGTATGGTCACAATATTTTAAAAATTTAAGAGTTCTAGACAGAATTTTGTTCTAAACGATCCCATGCTCTTAAATGTTCCTAGATTGTCAAGGGTGCTGGAGCTCTTTCTCTCCCGCCTACTTGTGTTCTCACTACCCCGGCAAGGAGAAACTCCATCAAGCTCAGTACTGGGCTCAACAGCTTGTTACACCTTCTAAACAGACCCCTGTGTCTCTTCATAGATCTTGTATGACTTCTGCCAGGACCATGTGAACAAGTGATTATGCAAATCTGGTCCCTGAAGGTGTGGCAGCTGGAAACTGCAGCCTACTGAGTCCATACTGCCAGGCTCTGCTTTTCACTGCAGGCCTGCATCTGTCAGAATAATACTTTTCTTTTTTATTTGCTTTGCTTCTCTCATGACACCATACTCCCCTTCCCTTTTATCTCTCCCTGCTCTCTCCCAAATCCCTGGCCCCTTTCTCATCAATTGCAGTTACATACATTTATATGTGCATAGCCTAATATATATCCATAAATATTACCTACTCGATCTGTACAATGCTGCCTGTGTGCATGAATTTAGGGGCTGACCATCTGGTATTGGACAACCAATTGGTGTGTTCTTTCCTGGAGTAAACTGATTCTCCCACTTTTGGCTTCTCAGTTGTCTTTGTTTTTTTCTGTGTGTAGGATTGCAGCTTCATGGTTTGTCCCCTATCTACTTTGGTGAGGTTACTGTTGTTGTCCTTGTTCAGCTCATTTTTAGGCAGTAATGTTAGTGAGACTTTATGGCTGTAGCTCCTGAGATTACTAGGAGACAGTCTCACAGCAGATTCCCTGATCTTCTGGCTCTTATCATTTCTCTGCCCCCTCTTTCATAGTGTTCCCTAAGCACTAGAAACACAATTTTTAATTAATACAAAGGCGGCAGCACTGTCCAATTACTAGCTTTAATATACTTCAATATTGGCCTTTGGAAATATACAGATATATGAAGGAAATAACTCTTTTTTTTTTTTTTTTGTCTTTCGAGACAGGGTTTCTCCGTATAGCCCTGGCTGTCCTGGAACTCATCTGTAAACCAGGCTGGCCTTGAACTCAGAAATACACCTGTCTCTGCCTCCCAAGTGCTGGGATTAAAGGCGTGTGGCACCACTGCCCAGCTGGAAATAACTCTTAATTTTGTGTAAATCATCGCTATAGCAGAGATACAATACTGAGTGAACTCTTTGGAGTTCTATAAAATGAAACCACTTAATGACTGGTAATATTGGCTGACTTGTTCACATGAGGCCATCAGTTTTTCAAGGGGTTGGACATGCAATAGCTCCACCATAAACTCTGTCTTTATAGCTAATAGGAATGATGCACAGTGTCTCAAAGAAGTCCTAGAAGGGAAATTATAGCACAGACCCCAAGGATTCTAAAGCAAAGCTTACTATTCTATAGAAAACAGTTTTCTTTGTGAAAATTAGTTCTTATCTCTTTACTCATTTTGATAGAATCTGAATGCTTGCCCATTTGATAGCAAATCTCTCTGGATAACAGTGATTCCAGGCATTGGCTGGGGTTAGCTGACCCACAAAGCCATCAAATTATAAGTACGCCATCACCTTGTATACAGTATACCAGCTTCAGGCAGGTGAACTTCAGCAGCAGATGGCTCCAATCTTTATCGAACCTTGTGAATTTAATTGTGTCCCTCATAACCCTATGTAAAAACCCTGACTCTTACTATTTTAAGATAGGACTCTTCAGAGACAGAGACTTTAAGGAGCTGGTTAAAATAGAATATTAGAACTACATATTAGAGTGTAGCTACATGAAAAATTACCAGGAATGTGATACCCACCAGAAGGGCCATGTGGATGGCATGAGGGGAGGAGGAAATTTACAAGTCAAGGGGAGAAACCCAGGGAAACCAATCCTGCCAGTGCCTTGCTCTTGAACTTCAAACCCCTAGAACTACTAAATATTTTAATGTTTATTATTTAAGTCGAGGGGATTTCGCTTTGGCAGTCCTGGCATACTCATACGAACTTCATCTGTCTCTGTTACATTAGCTCTTCTGGGAGCTTTTTATGACCAATTGACTGAAACAAAACAACTATATAACAAATTCCAGTACTTTCAGGATTATGAAGCCTGTAGAATTATATCCTCATTTAGGAACCACATTCATTTCTTATTGTTACCTAACAAATTATCACGAACTTTGCAACTTAAGATGCCCCTATTTATTGCCTTTCATCTCTCTATATCAGAAGTCCAGTAAGCTTGCTTGGGCTCTCCCATGGCAAAAAATCAATTTCATCTGTGTATCTGGGTGGGCTTTGGGAAGCATCCCACTTAGAAACTCATTCTGCTTGTTAGCAGAATCCAATGTCTTGCATCCAGTCAGAAATTTTGATTCTTTTCTTGCTATCAGTCAAGCAACCTCATTCTGGTCCTATAAGCCCTGACCCACATCCTTCTCCTGCCATGTTCCATCCTCAAGGCCAGCAGTGGCAGGGCAGACTCCTTCAACCCTCTCAGTTTCCCTTAATTACTCTTTTCTCTACCAACAGGAGCAAAAACTCTGCTTTAGAAAAGCTTCACATCCAGCCACACCCACCCACTCAATCATAAGGGCAATGTCTCCTCATTGTCATAAGTCACAGTTATGTGACACTTAAAAGTGACAGTATCAAAAGTGACTGAGAATCATTAGTGCTCATCCTTAGAATTCTGGTTACCTCAGAAATATCTCTGAAACACACAAAGAATGGGAATTCTGAGACAAAACAGTATATCTTATAGGTGTTTACTTTTTCTGAAGAAAAAATGGCAAAAATATAGATTTCTAGTGATTCGTAAATATTGTCTAATAGTTTGGCAAGATGGTCAATGACTTAGAAGGGTCAGAGAAGTCTGAGGAAGAGGTTTGGAAGGACTTGTCAGAATAAACACAATGTTTGAGGATTTATTTGTCCTATGACTCACAGAGGACAACCACTCCAGAGGAGGCTCTCAATAGCCAGCTGGTCAAGGTGACCTGCTCTATGGATATCAGTCAGACTCCTAGCCCTGCCACCCTTCACCCATTCTTGCTGAGTGGGCTCAAGAATGAATAAATCATGGAGTTTCTTCATGAGCTCAAAATTATATTTTATTTCAACACATCAGAATTTTCTAACTGGGTAGAAATTTAATCAGGGGACCAGTGGTATTTTTGCCTAAGAAGAATATCTCTACCTAACAAGAAGTGGTATTTTTGCCACCTAATATGACAGTGGCCTAAAATTTCCTATATCATGAACAGTTCTTAGTTTTCTATAATATACTTTGGGTTGCTTTCCTTGTTTATAAAGTTCTGCTGCCACCACTTACATGGGTCTTATTTACTGTCATAGTACTCTATGCTGTATTCCTTCTCACTGGGGAGTAATTTTCAGTGAGCTACTATAGCAATCACTTATGCTTGTGAAATTCATTGGTTCTACCCTATATTCTGTCATATAAAATACTTGGCTAAAGAAATATTGGAATGGCTATTGAAGAGTCTGGAATAGCACTGGCTGAGAAAAGGTTGTTGGGGTCCCTGGATAAAGTACTACTGATAGTGCCTTCAAAGTACACTATATCCCGTGTTTTTTCCTCTCATAGCTGAATGATCAAGGGGTAGAGATGAGAGGAGCTATTTTTTGTAATTCATTAGTAAAATTGGGTTTCTCTTTACCTACAATATTGGCTTTCTAGCTTATAAGTCTTTTTTATTTTCCTTTCCAAAAGATGCATCCTTCTACCAGATGATACAAGGGTCCCATTGATCTAAAACCAAGAAATGGCATTGAATCAAAAGAGATGGGTCAGTGGAATAGCTGGGGAAAGTTTTATTCTTAATATTTATTTGTATCCATGGAAGGAGGAGTATGCTTGACTTCAGGCTGTTCTCTAGAATTGATCCCACATGCATCACAAACATGTCTATGGAAAACAACAGAATTCAGAGTCAGCAAGACTATTATTAGTTTTCCTCTTTGGAATGAAGATTTGAGTCATATTCTAGGTAAACAATAAACAAATGACATGTAGATACTAAAGCCCATAAGTTATGTTAATGTCAGTCTACATGTTAAGTATGAGGAATGTTTAATTTCCCTCATAACTTCAAAAATCAATATGAGAGATCAGTATTTCCTCTTTGCCTCTTTGAAGGACTTCTTGAACAATGTTGGGTTGAATACAAGATCATTTACCTAGATTGTGGAGATGTCACACATTATCTAGCTAGATGAGTTACTTCAGGGATGTCAGTAGGAACTCTGTCCTAATCATGGAGAATCCTCTGAGTTTCAGAAATGACATAGGCCCAGATCTTTATGAACATTAAAATCATTGCCTCACTCGCTGGCAATGCAGCAGGGATGAATTTAGTTCATTAGACTTTTTCTTCTTAGAGATTTTGTTGTGGGTAAGATAGAAGTAAGAACATACATCCAATTGACATGATGGATAGGACTCAGGGAGGGGACATGGATAAATAGATCTATGTAAATCTTCACTGCACTAGGAAAATTTACTTATCTCTCTCCCTCAGTCTTCTGAGAAACTGTGGATTACAATTCTCCACATTATAGATCAGAAATTGG
The DNA here is from genome assembly GCF_008632895.1 of Mastomys coucha. Lineage (NCBI taxonomy): Eukaryota > Metazoa > Chordata > Mammalia > Rodentia > Muridae > Mastomys > Mastomys coucha. The sequence goes on from NW_022196904.1 coordinate 146,063,208, forward strand.
AGTTTCAAAAGGTTTAGTTCCTTGCCTGAACCTCTACAGCTTAAAGTGGGCAAGCAGTTCCAGATGCAAATCTGTTCCACTATAGAACAAATACACTTTCTAGATGCTCATAGAAAATCTCAACATAGAGAATGAATTATTGCCTTGAAAAATTGCAATTTGCCTTTTAACTTAATTAGTTACTAGTAGAGCAACCGAGGGAAGTTTTTGTCTTGAATATAATGGAAATCACTCACTAAATCAGAGTTTGGGAGGGTTGAGCCCAGCATTCTTCTTAACTGATAATTTTGGTTTTCTGCTCTGGATATGGTAGACACGTACTTTGACATATAAAGGGGACGTGGCCTTCTTCTGCCTTTCTTGTTCTTGAAAGGAGGATGCAGACATGGGTTGTTCAAGTGGTTGTTTGGGTCAGTTTTGTTGGCCAGAGAGCCTTGTCTCTTACAGCCTGCAATTCACCTCTCCCAATACCTGGTGGCAGCTATCAGCCTGAGGGTAGTAGTCACTCTTGCCAAAATATCAGCTGTTTTTCACTCAGTGTTCTTAAACTACCACACTAAATTGCTTTAGATATTGAAACTGTTTCACCATCCTCACTTGGGCTTTCTTTTCCTAACAAATGCTAATCCTTCACAATTTAACTACACACATCAAATGAAAACACTCCAAACTATCTAGAAGAATGAAGTCTTCCATGATAGGAATCTACTATACAGGTCCAATGTGTGGCACAGTGTACAGGAATTTTTATCTAGCAACATGGCTGCTGTGGCAAAGAATCACATTCAAAAACCTTCTAGATCAGTTTCTTCTAGACCTGGCTGCAATACAAATATGCTCTCAGTACACACCTTTAATCCCAACCAATGTAGGTAAAGTTAGTTTGTCGAAGAAAATAACCATGTTCGAGTGTGAAGTAGAATTTAGGGGCAGATAAAATGATGAATCAGAGAAAGATTTGACAAGCTGGGTCAGGAATGGAGAGCTGAATCTGCTCAGTCAGCACATTTCATACACTACAGTTGAGTTTGGTTGAGTTTGATTTAGACAAAGACAGGTTGCAGAGAAAACAAGCTAGCCACAGGTGAAGACAGAATGACCCAGAAAATAAGGAGGAGCCAGAAGATTAGAACAAATTGCCAGAGTTAGCTTGAGGCCAAGCAGAGAATTCAATGAGAAGCTTGGAGAGAAGCCAGTTGGAATCAGTCACCTTAAAGAGGAGTTTGAACTGGAACTGAGTTGAACTTGCCATCAAAGTTCAGAAAGAACTAGAAAGAATGAGATTATTCAGCAGAAAGCCTTTGAGGTGACAATTATATCTGGTGAGTAAAAATTACTTTTACAGCATAGGTTTTTAATATGACACAATTAAGACACAGGCCAAGTGGAAAAGTTTACCTATGCCATGCCTGATATTTACTTAAATTGCCTGGCTGAAGAGATATTTCAGTGGTTAAAAGACATTTCTACACTCGCAGAAGACCTGAGTTCGGTTCCCTATGATCACATTGAACAGCTCACCATTTCTTACAACTCTAAGCAATCTTGTGTCTCTGGTCTATCCACATACGTAATTCAAAATTAAATATTTTAAAAGAAAACTGTCCATATAAATAGTAGCATGCTCATTTATGTAAACTAGTTTGTGAAATCTAAATTCAAAAATAAGAAGAGAAAAAAAATGAGAAGTTTCCCAATCAGCAGTAAATATAACAGACATTTGAATTACCTTAGAGACATCCAAGGAAGCCTTATTCTGAGTCTATAAGTAAAATATGTACGGATATCAGCTAGACAGCTCCCCAAAAGATAACTGCTTCCTTTCTCTTGTGTTGTTGGAATACAGCATATTATAGGTGGATGTATCTTTATTAATCTTTCAAACAGCTGAGTAGAAGAAAGCCTTAAGTCAAATATTTGTAAACCATTTAATACTATTTTACAGAAGCATATCTGTTGGACAATTCCATTAGAAAAATCATGGTGTGATAGCACAGGACAAGATGCATCTCTGCTACTTGCTGGCTGTGTGACCTGGGGCAACTTAACCTTTTGAGACTTGAGTGTTCTCATCTGTGAATCCTTGCTAACAGAGCCTCCTTATAGCGACCTTTGTGAGATTTCATCAAAAATACAGGACACAGCACAGTGCCAGGTGAATAGTAGGTACTTGATAAATGCCAGTTACCTCCCATCATTTATATCCTAGGCATAGGAACTTTCATATGCAGCACACATGGTCCAGCATGAGAGCTGACCACTTCTTAAGATGTCTCCTGCCTTTAGAGCTTCTAATATTTTCATTTCTAAAATACACCCTAAAGATAAGAAAAATTTCTTCTATCTTAATGAAATTACTTTATATTTGAAGCAGACTTCTTCCCTTTATAAGAGACCATCACCCATGGAACAAAAAGGATTTGGTATTCTCCCATTACCCAATAGATGCTTCATAGCAGGACAACGTTCCCAACAGACAGTGCTTATATGCTATGGAAGCCTTGGAGATTCCTCATTGCAAGGTACTTGGAAACCACTGGGATTACTGAAGTGGCAGGTGAGAGACAGAACATTCTAAAGTACCCTATAGCAAAAATCTTTCTCTTTTATTTAAAGGTAGTTTTGTCACATGGAAAAGTATTATCTTTGTGATGAGCTATCACAGTTCGTAACAAGAGACTCTCAAAGCTAGAGATTTAAGATAATTAAAGAGTATCTGGTATATGATTCTGGGGATCAGCAGTTTGGGCCAAGTCTTCTTCTTATCTCAGTTGTCTTCAGTTAGCTGTAGGCTTATTAGTGAAGTATCAGGCTGAAGGAAGCCTTATGATCTTTGCTAGAATACTTCAGTGGGTCCCCAAGAATCATGCAGTAGATGCTGGATCCAAAACATGTTGATATTGACAGGTGGTAGAAGTTTCAGCAGGAAAGATCTGTTGCAGTGTGGTTAAATAGATAACTTGAAGTGCTGCACTCATAGGGGATTCACCATGGAAACACATTATTATAAAAACAGGGAACCTGGCTCCTGCATCTCTCTTGCTTCCCATTTTGCCATGTGAATGCCCTTCTCCTCTTGGATGTAGTCCCCTCACAATGCTCTCTATGATCTTGTGATGCAGCCAGAAAATCTTCTCAAAGACTGATGGGTACTGGTCTTGGATGTTCAGTTTCCATAAGTATGATTTAAATAAATCTGATATTTTATTATAATCTGATATTTTGTTACAGCAAGAAAAGTGAATGAACACATCCTTCACCACATGAACCATCCCTAAACAGGATGTCTAGGGCCATGGGAATCAGGTATGGAAGACACACACACACACACACACACACACACACACACACACAGTCATGCACAGACACAGAAACAGAGAAACACACACACCAGAGAGGCGGGGAGATCCCTTGGAGTAGAAGCACCCTGAGGTGCTTCTCCTAGGAGTGTTCACATGGCACACTTTGTAGGTAATACAAGTACAAGTCAAGTTCAGATTCAAGGTGAGGGTAAAGAGACACTGCCTCTTCCTAAGACAAGCTCTAAAGCCACAGCACACAGTGATTTAGCATAGAGATGGATGAAGGATTATAGTTATTTTTGCAATCTACCACACCCTGGGAGTTCCAAATTGCAAGCTGGTTGGGAGCCAATGGAGTGAGTGAAATGGGAGGTGAGATTCAGCGTCAGATGCAAATGTATCAGGCAATCGAGGCTGACAGACTGAGAATTTGATGGCCTTTTAAAGCATTCCTTCCTCTCTTTGCTTTAAGGTGATTTTTTTTTGTCGTTTTGGCAAACATTAGAAAGATGTCTGCACGAGAGATGCTTTGAGGAAGGAACACTTCCAGAGCTGGCGTTATTGCAGGGACAGTGGCCAGCCCACCTCATTCTTTCCAGCCACCTTAGTCGTCTTTGCTGACCGTTATAGGATTCCTGCAGCCGCAGCAATCAGAATCGATCATGGGAAAGGGTGGCTCGCGTGGCTTGGCTGGGGTGCAGCCCAGCTGGCCTCAATCATGCCTCTTAAATGTTTCCTCTCAAGCTTTTAAGGGCCTAAGAGAGCTGAGTGCACAGGAATCCAAACAAGCCTTAAGACTGGCTTGTTCAGAATTGGCTCCAGACCATGGAGAGAGGAAACAAAAGATAAGGGTAAGTATAATGACCTGCTTGAAACAGCATTTAGGAAACTTTTCTTTTCCCTGCACAGATGGCTCAGACTCCGAGTGCTCCTTTCTTTAGTCATTGTGACACTGCTGCCTTAGGGGTGAGGACCTTGTGGCTCAGCCTGCTTTGTGCCAACTTAAGCTACAAAGTACAGACTATGGCTCGAAAACTACAATCCATACACATTTTATCCATCAATTTTTATCTGTGGTCAATCAAGGAGAGAAGATGCCTTGGATTTTATTCACAGGACTCAAAGACAGGAAAAGAATATGAGGCTTTTTTTTTCTAGGTACCTTTGTGTTCTTAAAGGTTTTTCTTTTTCTTTTTCTTTTAAAGGTTCTTATTCATTCTTGACCCAGACCAAGACTTAGGTGTGGCTAAACCAAGGGTGGCATTTCTTGTGCTCAGCATCTTTGTTTCTTGCCTCCTCCTTCACTTCTTGCTAATACAGAGAAAGAGGCACTCAGTCTAGAGTTATTTTAGAGGACGTTGAGTGCCAGCATCTGTATATTGTTGCTAAATACGAATAACTTTGTATCTTGGGCTCCTTTGAGAGCAGCCGGAGAGGTGAAGAGGCAAACTGCAGGATGGCATTGCCCTCTGCCTTCTGGGTCCAAGGTGAAGGGCTGTTACAGCAGCCTGGATGATGCTAGCCGGCTTAAAGAAACACCATCGGACTACTCTCAGGCGATCGATTGGGTTATTAGGGTTTCGGTTTTCCAATACTTGGCTCTTTACAATCCAATTCTATAAAGATTTATGTAGCACCGGGGAATGGTGGGAGGTGTAGCCCATTCGGGTTTGAAGCTGTCAGTCAAGAAATGAGGCCAAATGGTGCCTTTGAAGTGCTGGCACCTCTCAGCTAAAGTACTTCCAGGAAGAGAGAGGTCTGCTGAATGTCATCTCTGTAAGACTGGTGTAGATGGACTCCAGCAGGCAGATGTGTATTCTGCTTTTGCTATGTACTAGGCTCTAAGCACTTTACAGATGTGGAACCGATGTCTTTTCAGCACACAGACATTATTCTTCCTGTTTTGTAGATGAAGGTTCTGAGCAAGGAGCCATTTAGTTTAAAGAACACACAGCTTAGGATACAGAGAGGCAAGATAGGAGCCTGGTTGTCTGCACATCTTCAGTGTCCATATTTGTAACCACTCTTCAGTGCTGCCTCACATGTCTTCCTAGGACTTATTTGTTTTAAAAAAAAGCCTCTCCATATCCCCCTGGGTTATCACTCTTTGAGAAGATAGTAGCTGGAAGAGAAGAATAGGAGAGAGGAGGGATCCTGCTTGCTGGAGGCTGTGCTCTGCTGCTGAAGCTAGCTCATTTTAACAGAACAGTAGTGAGGTTGCCAGCTGCTCTTGCGCATGATTTTTAGGCTCTCAGAGGTTAAGTGATTTTTGTAGGACACAAGTGGCTAAGGTGCAATGCTGAAATACATGTTTTGCTTTCAGTGAGTCCACAGTCCACAGCTCTCCTCATGTTCTTCCTCTTTCCTGCTTTAGTTAGCAAGTCTCATGTCAGGCTGCAAGGACTAAGAATTTACTTTCTGTTTCCTGATCTGAAGTCATTCTGAGTTCTAGGTAGCCTTTCTAATCCATCCTAGTTTGTACTCAGGGGGAAATGGTTGATGTGAGTTGAATAGAGCTCACTGGCTTTCACCAAAGGTTACAAGTCATATGAGTGTTCCATTAGAATTTAGCTTCAAAATGCTTAATGTCATTAAATAACATACTCAAAGACTTACTTGTAGCAAGTAGCTTTTGCTACCCTGTCTTAACTCCTGGAACAGGTCATGCTACCAGCCCCCACCCAGAGAATATTGGATCCACGGATAGAAAACACACACACACACACACACACACACACACACACACACACACACACACACTGCTCAATTTCAACTTGCCTTATTGGCTCAATTGCTGGGCATTATTAAATTACCTCAGCTAGTGTGCCCTTATCAATACTCTTAGCTCTACACCCTAAATCTGTCCTCAACTTTAGTTACTCAGTTACCTTTAGTCCCAGATCAACATGCGCAAAGCTCCCGCCTGTAAAAGCGGCCTGTGACTACTCTGCCCAAGATCTTACATGGCTGCTTGGCTTGACTCTCTCTGAAGCATGGTGAACTCTTTCTTTGTTTGTCTTCTGCATCTGCCAGCTTGTCTGTGTGGACCCTGAAGTTCTGCCTATTCCTTCTGCCCAGCAATTGGCCCATTGCAGGACGTTAGCATCAGAATGACCCCTAGACATAATCATAAAGTGTACATACTGTGTTCTTCTCTTTGCTCTTAGAATGCCAGCATGAACCACTGCTGAGATTCCCCACTCACCAGCAATTCACCTTCCCATTCTTCTACTTCTAAGACAGTAGACATAGCAATAAATGGAGCCCTCAAACTGTATCTCAGGACTAACTCACCCAGGTAGAGGTCAGACTGACAGAGTGTTGGACCACTGTGTCCCCTGGAGAGCCACCCACAGTCTAACCCCATGTGGAGGATCCTGTGCTGGAGGGTCTGGAGTTTAGCAGAGTCCATTATCACCCTCGGGAGCATGCCCAGAGAGACCCATGATAGAGTCACCACAAGTAAAATAGAACTTAGGCAACAACTGTGTCCTTCGGGAAACTAGTGAGTTCACTTAAGAACTCTACTTACTAGATCCGACTTCTGGAAAGTCTGTAATTAATATCATAAATCAATGTTTTAAACCCCTTGCTAAACAAAGAACAATAACACAGAGACAAAACAAACATTATGTACTTTTAGAGATCTTGTTTTAATGTCCCTTTTCACCTCAAAAATAGAGAACCATTATTTTTCTTTACAGACAGGAAAGCTCTAAAACTCAAAAGGATCAAGGGACTTGCTTAAGGTCACCCAGCAGAAGATTTAGCCAGCCTTCATTCATGATTATTACTCAATGGGGCAATTTCTGTTAGATCATCCAATCGTTTATTACATACCTTATACATGCTAGCATTACAGAATGACAGTGAAGTTACAGTTTGACTTTTTAATACCTTTGGGTTACCACAAACACAAAACAGTAATAATTGCTTGTTTTTTGTTTTTGTTTCTGTTTTGTTCTGTTTTTTACTCCTACTCTGTGCTATATAGACCATAAATGAGTTATCACATCAGTTGTGCTTCTGGACAGCAGAATTACCCATCATGATCCAGGTATTCTGTTAAAAGGTAAGTATTATTTACTTCACTTTATAGTTGCATAAATTTAGATTTAATAAAAAGTAAAATTAATCTTGATATGTATCTATTATGTAAACAGAACCAGAGTTAAAATTTTAGTCTCAAGAACCAAAAATTCCTACTATAAACTGTTTTATGTATACTCTTCTCTCTCTTTCTCTCTCTCCCTTCCCTTCCTCCTTCCCCTTCCCTCTCCTCACTTCCCTTCCCTCTCCTCACTTCCCTTCCCTTCCCCCTCCTCCCTTCCCTTCCCTTCCCTTCCCCCTC
>NW_022196904.1:146070872-146078884 GCF_008632895.1 Mastomys coucha
CTCCCCTCCCCTCCCCTTCTCTTCCTTTCCCTATCCTTCCCTCCCTTCCCTTTCCTGCCCCTCCCTCCCTTTTCCTCCCTTCTCTCCCTTTCCTTCGATTTCTTCCCTCCTTCTGAGATAGGTCTCATTATGTTGCCCTGGAACTCACAGAGATTCACCTGTGTCTGCGCCATACCCCCAAAGTACTGGGATTGAAGGAATACACTTCCTAGCCTATTCCTACCAGAAAATGAGATCAATTGCCTTTAAGCCAAATTTTCTTGTGCCCGTAACTTAGTCTTGGTGAAGAACACCAGAAATGTACAATTTGATCCTGTAAGACCTGTTGCTCATTGCAATATATTTCTTCTGCTAATGGTAAGAATTTACACTAGATTTGGATCTATTTCAAGAAATAAATTCTAGTGATTGCATTTTCACAATGCTAATTACTTTACAAAGCATCGTCTATATGAATACAATGGAAGTGTAATAAATAACCATAGTAGTAATTATTATAACACATTTGACATCTGTGGAAATGGTGGGCTTTTAGTTCAGCTCAGGGTCAGGCATGACATTTGTATGGAAACACACTGAGGGATGGTTTCACTTCAGGGACTCTACAACCTTCCTTGTATCTATCTCACAGCCCCTGCTGACACCTGAGGCATCTGAGATGTTTAGAAGCCATGATTTATTTGTACTTTCAGTCATAAGGTAAACCACAGATTGTGACCAGAAAGTCTGAGGTCAGGATGTTTCTAGGTTCAGTGTCTGGTGAGGCTGTATGTCCTGGTCTGTAGATGGTGCCTTCCCATAGCATCTTATAAGAAAAAGAGTTCCCTGGGTTCCTTTCATGAGGAGTCTAATCCCAATGCTGAGGGCTCTGTTCTTATCTGCCAAAGCACTTACATCCTAATACCATCCTTATGTATAGACTTCAATATGAATTTTGAGAGATTGCAAATATCACAGTCTGAGTCAGGTGTCTATATTTAAGCATTCGTATCTTATAATAGGCAATACTCTGAAGGTTCTTACTTCAAGGGAGTTCATATTTTAAGGGGGCATCCTATACCATACAATGTTAAGGTGACTTTTCATTATAGCATCAGAAACCGTGAGCTTCCAGGGGAGAAGCACAGGCTCTGACTTGTCTTTTCCTCCTTATCACCTCTAAACAATTGTCACACTTCCAGCTCATTCTGGAACTACACATCATCACTATGTTCACGTGGACAGTCTTTTGGACAGTCTTCTGGTGCTTTCCACCTCAAGTTCTCATACTTTTCTGCTGCAAGTCTTCCTCATTTTGTCAGAAAAAATGTCAATATGTAAACAAATTAAGGACAATAGCTTGTAGACACATACCCATCTCCTTAGGTATTGAGGAATCATTTCTACTAACAATTTTCCATAGCTGTGACCTGGCTACTAATATTTTATTCTTTTGCTTTGTTCCACATTGTACCATACTCAATCATCATTTTCAGAAATCACATCCTAAATATACCACTTACACAAAAATCTCCTTCTCAACCTGTGCACAGAGCATGGAGAATGGGTCAAAATTAAGAGACATCCCTAATTACCCATGGTCTAGCTTTATAGTTCTCATTATTCCCACTAGTTAAAGCCGTCTGTGATGGTTAATATTGCCGACTTAAAAGGCACTAAAAGCACCTAGAAGACAAGCCTCTAGGCAAACATGTGATGGATTATCTAGATTAGGATGACTAAGTGAGGTGGGACACTCATGCTAAATGTGGGTAGCACCCTTCCATCCTCCAGGTCCAGGACTGCACAGAAGAGAGAGAGGCAGCTGAGCACCAGCATTTGCCTCGCCCTACTTCTGAACTATGAGCACGATGTGACCATTCGGCATGATACACCCTTGAACTGTGAACCCAAACACACACACTTTTTTTTTCCAAGTCAAGAACATTGTCACAGTACTGAGGAAAGCAGCTAATACACTGTGTCTCTTATATACATGCCTAGGAAAGTGATTTTTCTCAAATACAAATATGTGTCTGACAGTCCCAGATTTCACTCTTATCCTGGGTCAGGAGAAATGCCCGGGCCTTGGATTTAGCAGGATGTCAGTGGCCCTCCATAGTCTACCAAGCTCTGCAGCCTGTGCAGTCAACATTTGCCTCACCCAATCTGGCCTGAGCTTTTTTACTGAACCACCTGTTTTTACTTTTTTGTTTCTGTGCTTTGACACAGAACGTTGTCTCTGTTTAGAGAGCTGTCTCCTTTTGCTTCTGTCTGAGCTTTCCTTTGGGTCCCTTCACTTGTTCCGACAATATCCCATGGCACACTTCTACACACTCTACACACTTATGATTCTTTACAAGCATGTCTCTAACATGTTTTTTATTGGGGGCCCTGGAGAAATGGCTCAGTGGTTAAGAGCACTTAATTGCTCTTATAGAGGAACCTAGTTTGGATTCTAGCACCCATGTGGCAGTTCATAACCATCTGTAACTCCAGTTCCAGAGGATCGTTCTCTATCTGGCTTCCTTGGATACACACATAGACACACCTGTAGGTCAAACACCCATGCACATAAAAAAAAATTAAATGTTTGTTAGAAGAAATCCTGTTAGGGTTTGAGTCCCGATTCCCCCCATTCTCCCTAGAGGCTCATATTTTAAGCAATCATTTCCCACTTGTGGAGCTATATTGAAAGGCTGAATAACCTATAGGAGAGATGAGCTTATCTGGCAGAGTGAGGTTGGGAGGGCAGGCCTTTGAAGGTTGTAGGCTGGTCTCTGCTACAGCGTTTTTTCTGTCCAATCCCATTAGGGCAGTGACAGGCCTGTGATTGGACAGGAATAGAGAGGTGGAGGTGGAGCCAGAGTTGAAGGAGGAAAAGGTCAGAGGAGGGTGGAGGAGGGTGGTTGATCATGGAGGCAGAAGATGAGGACGAGCCAGATTCCACGAGGTTATACAACCGAACAAGGGTTTTTACAAAATAGATTAATTGGGTTAGAATATTGTCTTTATTATTTGGTTCTGAAATTATTGTATTGGCATCTTGTAAATTGTGATTTTATTATTATATAAGTCTGATTGGATATTAAGGCCTTAAGAATCATGCTTTACTTCCTGGGTCTTAGGCTCTATTTAGATGAATGATTGTGGGGGTGTGTAAAGAGTTGCATGAGAGTGAGATGTAGCTTGCTTGGAGAAAATAACAAAAACCTGCCAGATCTTAGTACTGAGGCCGAAAGGTATCGGCACAAGAACATGGCCCGGTGGGAAAGCGAGTTTGTGGGGTGGATTAATTTTTTATAATTCCCGCAACAGGTCCCTGGTTCTTGCTTTTCTTTGCTTACTCATCTGTTGTGATGTGGAAAGCCTTTGCCACACATTGTTGCTACCATGAACTAGACTTCTGCCATCCTTTCCCTTCCATGATGGATCAAAATCCCTCTGATATCATGAGACAAAACAAATCTGCTTCGATCATTTCAATTTTAATTTATAGCATCCTTGCGCGCTGGCGTGTGCTGCCTGCGCTTTCGTCTTCCGCCCATCAGATGGTTTGTGCTGAAGAGCGATCAGCGACTCCCGTGACTTCCCTTCTCCCTTCTCATCCCTGCAGTTCAATCTTGTATTCTTGCCCATTGAAATACTTTGCCAGTCCTGTAGTCTTTCAAGTCCCTTTGATATTCAGATAATCTAATTTCTGGGTTTTTCAAAATCCAACTAAATCTAAACCAAATTTCAACCTCTTATTCAAAAACCTCCCTCCCTTCTCAACTCCAGGCTGTAGCCAGGCTCTGGAAAGAGCTGTGAGGAAAAGTATTGCTCTGTTGGCACATTTTTTTCTTGGGGCTAAATCAACAAGAAGCAATAGGGGGCAGACCTCAGTGGCATTTGGCAGGGCTCTGGTTTATGCTTCTCAGTTGTTGAGTACCACTTAAGGCATATGTCCAAATTCCATGTGAAAGGGTTTAAAGTGTTCTTCATGGCTTTGTCCCTGACACTATTTCACCTCTGACTTTGCTTCCCATATCCCCCTGCCAAATTCCTTATATTTCTGTTCCTCTCCTTTGCAGTAGGAACTCTCTCTCTCTCTCTCTCTCTCTCTCTCTCTCTCTCTCTCTCTCTCTCTCTCTCTCCCTCTCCCTCTCTCTCTCTCTCTCTCCACATTGGGGGATCCTAAGCAGAAGTACTTGTACCTTCAGAAGAGCCTTTTCTACTCATGAAAATAGCTTGTCTTCACTACTATGTCTGTAGTACTTTGAACCGTGCTTGGAACATGATAGGGGCAGTCTAAATTTGTTGAATAACTGGAGCAGCAGAAAGCATCCTGTTCTCCCCCTCCTGGGGAATTTCCTTAGACAACAGTATTCTGATGCCCATGCCTGCCCACCACGCTGATTATGCTCCTCAATTCATCCCTAGGCTCTCATTTGTGGTGATGAGCTATGAGTCATCAAGTCATTTAAAGCCACCTCTTAGCTCTGCATGGATGAGCAGTGGGAGATACCAATCGCTTTCCTGGGCTTTAACTGGAATCTTAAGGCAACAGGAGAAGCTCTGTTTAACAAGTTCTGTGTGATTTGCCTGGTTCAAGTCACTTTAGCGGCAGAGGGTAGATTTGAACCCAGCATTAACTGCTTTCAACAAGACATGCATTTTCACTGGACCAGGCTGCCCAGGGAACCATGGTAACAAGTCAGGCAGGGAGCCTCTGGGAGCCTGTATCACTGCAGTTCAGGTCTCTCTGCAGCCCAGGGCAGCATGATTGGTGACCGCCCAGATCAAATCACTGGCACAGTGACACACAACTGTTTCAGCATCTCATTTGGCGGCTGCTTTATGTTCACTGTCAGATGCTGGACTCGGGGGAGTTGGGGAAGCGCCCCCAGCTTGTTCGAAAGTTCAGTCAGTGGTTGCGCAGAAGACTTGGGACTGTGTCTGTGATCAGCTGTTCTGTGATTTGTACAATTAGAACAGCTTTCTTGCCGCAAGCCTTTGACAAACAATTACAAAAAACAAATAGCAGCCACAGTAGCAGAAGTCATAGCAGCAGAAAGAAAAGGAAAAAAAAAAAAAGAAAGAAGACAGACAGAAGTACCAAACAAGACAGATGTCCCTCCTCCACCCTGCCAGGACCATGCACATCCTTTTGCGGAAATGCTTTCATGCCAGGCCTCAAAGGGTCAACCTTATTAAGAAAAATAGCAGTTAGCTTCCTGTGCAATTACCACAACACATTGTAAACCATTATTCTGTAATTCTTCAGAAATGAATAACTAGAAGAATTCTCTCTCTGGAAATCTATTAACATTTGGACAACCAGTCCAACCAAGCCAATAATGGTGTGAAAGGCATGGCTGATTGGAATGGTATGGGGCAGTCCCTTGCTCATCTGCCTTGCCTGGATGCTGGTCCCTTAAACAGCAGCCTTTTCCCTGCCTTCTGTTCCTGATGGCATATTTTCCAACATGGACAGTTTCTATTCCTTTTCCTTTTTTTCTCTATGCTTTATTATCTGACTAGGCTGGAATGAAAACATTTTAGATCCTGGTAATCACCCCTCCCAATGCCATTAGGTGCATTATAATTTACCACATCAGAAAACATTCTATCTCACTTTGTAGACAGAAGAATACAAGGGATTAAGAAACCAAGACACAAAACAAACTGGAAAAGCCATGTCAGAACTCTCTTCAGGCCATCTTCTTTCATATAATTCCAACATGCATCCTCTAGCTTCTCGTGTTACAGTGTGTCTCACCCAAAGTTTATTTGTAGTAGGGAAACATCTGCTCACACAGAGAGCCCATGTATATGGTAGAAAAATAAAAACATGGAAAGAAAAGAGCAGAGTGGAATTACCTAAAATCTCAGGGAGTACAAACATCTGTTAGCATTTTGATGTCTATTCCTAACTCTCCCTTTAAATAATATTAGCGATGGCATCATATTAGAAAGACTTCAGAAATTTCTTTCTTTTTTTTTTTTTACAGTGTCTTATAATTTATGTGATTCATTCTAATGATTTTCATTCTTATTCCTCTCTCATTCTTCTGTCTCCCACTCTGGATAGAACTATTATCAACAGGCCCCACACCCGCCCTCACCTCTCTGTATATATCTCTCTCTGTGTATCTGTGTGTGTATGGGTGTGTGTGTGTGTGTGTGTGTGTGTGTGTGTGTGTTCTGCAAACAACAAGAAATACAAGTCAAACCTTGAAGAAAGACTGTTTTTAATTTAATTGAACTTTTTTTACATTTTCTTATTGACTTTGTGGGGATGGGCCTGTTCGAAGGCCAGGACCACTTGCAGGAACGGGCTTTCTCCTTCCACCAAGCGAGTTCTGGGGATTGACTTCAGGCTGTGAGGCTTTGCCAACAACCGCTTTTACTCTTTAGCCATCCTGCAGGCCCAAATGATTGTTTTGAACTTGCTCTTTAGTGTTCTCTTTTGTGGACATTTTCTTTGTGCAGAAACTTCTCCGAGGCACACTTGATTTATGAAGTTTAAAGACTGGATAAAGTTGTGATGGAGAGCAAAATTATGTTGTTGCTAATTGCAGCAGGAAACATTGGGAGGATCCTTAAGGTGTTCCTCTGGGTTTCTTAGGTTCAAAACAGATGCATTTTTCAAGAGGTGTCCCCAGAGGGCTCCTGTCCCTGTGGGCTACATTGACCTCTGCCATCAGATTGGATGTTTTTGTTGTCATTGACCCCCTTCTCCATGAATCTTTGCTGGGTTTTTGGCAATTTAAGGTGAGTGTTGTTGAACCACACTGTAGTGCAGGAATTAGACACTCTTGATTCTAGTGGTGAGCGGCTGGGAGGAATGACGCTCAGAGTCTAGGTTCACTTCTGAGCTCTAGTAGCTGAGAGACCTTCTTTCTCTTCAGGCAGGCTAGCATTGCTGTCTCTTGTGGAATTTCCATTATTAGAGTCATATTCCTTTGGACAAAACTTTATCATCCCAAACCCACATTTACTCAGTGCATTAAAGCCTGTCTCGAAGATTTCATTTTGTTACAAGGATAGCCTTGCATGCTGTTCATATTGGTTTTTTGGGAAGATGTGACTTGTAAAAAGAATCAATGAAGAAGCATTACCAATGGAGGTGCTGGAGCTAGTCTGGGCTTCATGCTGGCTCCGCCAACTCCTGTCTGGAAAAACCTCAGCCAAGTTATTTAATGCTTTCATGCTTCCTGATTTCCATCTATGTAATGGGCATAATAAAAATGCCTAATCTAATCTATTTGTGAAGGTTCAATAAGAAAAAAAATCCTAATATGTTGCCCTGCACAGAGATGGTTGATCAATAAGTGTTACCCTATTACCTTCCTAAGTAGAATACAGTCTCTCCGTTGGTAGGTGTGCTTTATAGTAGGGGCTGTGGGCATCCCTTACTTACTTATCACACAGTGTTAATTGAATGTAGCCAGCTTTTTGGGTGAGCACTGGACACTTTCTGCCTGGGAACCTCCTTGATTGCTTAGGGTTTCCCCACAACTCCCACAGTGATGCAGTGCTGGGTAGGTTCTTCTTTTATAGTTGACAATGGCACCTGTTAGATGAATGTCTTATCTTCCTTGCCATCAGTAGGAAAAGTCTGAGCTAAGTTCTACAACCACGGCAGAGGTCATCAGCAGAATCGAGACTGAGCTGCCCTGCTAAGCTGCTTGTGACACTCCTAGGCATGGCATTTTCCATCCACCATCTCCCTTCACCTCTTACTCCCCAGTGGGAGAACCAGTGAAACATCCCCTGATATGGCCTAGTAAGACTAAGCAAAAGCAGAGATAACAGTTCTATGTTGCCGGTACTTGGGAGGAAGACACAGGAGGATTTCTGAGTTCGAGGCCAGCCTGGTCTACAGAGTGAGTTCCAGGCAGCCAGGGCTACGCAGAGAAACCCTGTCTTGAAAAACAAAACAAAAAAAACAAACAAAAAAAACAAACAAAAAAAACAGTTCTATGTCTATGCCACAGTGAAAGGAAATCAATTAAGTCCAGTATCAATCCTCTTCTTTTTTTTTTTTA
>NW_022196904.1:146080282-146085647 GCF_008632895.1 Mastomys coucha
TGTAAATTTTGTTTTGTCATGGAATATCTTGTTTTCTCCATCTATGGTAATTGAGAGTTTTCCTGGGTCAATCCTCTTCTTACCAGTATTTGTTTAATAACCTGCACATGGTGGTCTCCTTGCTTATGGAATCATGTTCACTAACAAGCGCCAGAAAACCATGAGACTCAGTTCCCTTGGTAACAATCCCCAACTCCAGCCCCCTTTACCTATAGGGTGTGTCACCAGGAAAGGATTCTAAATCAGTCAGGAACTGCATTGTCCCTGTCCTGAGAGAACAGACAGTCAAAGGATTGCAGCAGCCAAGTTTGAGACCTTCCTCTTATGTGACAAAGGAAATGACCACCATGGTCCACATCGCACCTGGTCTTCTGACTCTGGTCCTTTCTTAATTTTTCGTTTCTGTTAACTGCTTAAATTGTTGATAATTCATTATTTCCTATAAGCTCACTCACCCTCAAGTTGTACACCTTCTCCTCTCTAATAGGTGACCCAAGCTCACCTTAGCAGTCTGGAGGACTAATTTAAATGATAAAGTAGACCACAGCACCTGTCTCTGGTTTCCATAAGGTACAAAGAAAGCTCCATTTCCTGGGATCAACCCTCATCCCTAGCTTTATCCCCTTCTTCAATGACTTGTGGCTCAGTTCATTTGCCTCCCTAAGCAGACACTGATCCAGGATCGTGTGGAGAGGTTTTATTTCCAGATATCATGTAAAATTAATTTTCATAATTCTCTTGGTTCCGGCCTAACTATCCATGTCTTTCTTCATTAACCACTTTATTTCCACATCTGAGCTGTTGTTGCACCACATCTGGAAGACAAAGATTGAAGTATGAGTTGGCAAAAATACATGGTGGAGCTTGATGGAACTTGACCTCCTCCTGGTCCTGGGTGAACCTTGCCAGTCCCCTTTACAGATATTATAATAGTGCCCAAGCAATGCAGTTGGAGAGACATTCATTTTTATTATGAATAATTAAGTAAAATAATAAAAATACTAGTCTAGTGGGAGTCATTTAGGTGTTTCCGAAATGTACAATATCTCTGTATCCAAATTTAATAAGTTTTGTGTAGAGTATAAACTATAGTAGAGGCTTTAAACTTGCATGAAAGGCTCTGCACAGCACCCTGCTCTTGGGTGACCCTTCTCTGGGGACACTGTGGACCTGCCTAGACTCTGAAGCATTCTCTAATTAAGCTGGACCCCTTCCACAGTCATCCTATGTCTTGCCAGTTGCTCCTTCCTGAAACTGACCTTAGGTACCAGCCTATAGAGCATGTTTTTGCTGCTGTCTACATGGGCTGAGAGGTGGCGGCTATAAAAGAAAGTCATCATTTAGTCGGGGTCTGCAAAGCTCTCTTCCATGGAGACATTTCCTTTGTTCATCTCTGCTCGAGACAGACTTATTTTCCCCTTTCTTTTTTTAATTAAACTGCAAGTTTGGCCTTGTTGCCCCAAGCCTTGCATCATGCTGGGTCAGAAAGCAGGCCAGGAGACAGGGAATACACAGCCAGAACATTGTCTCCAGCCCACAGGAGGGAACAGCAGTACATAGCACAGGAGGAGGTGTGTGTCACACTTCTGTGGAGTTCTTTGCTCTTGCATTTTGATTATTATGAGGCAGCACCCTCCCTTCTCTGCTTTTAAAGCAAATGAATGAATATTTAAATAAATTCTCTGTAGTATTTCTATATAAGTAAGGACAGCTGCTCCTGGTGAAATGGTAATAGTGAGTAAGCAGGCAGTACAATTCTCTTCTACAAGTGCCACAAACCCTTCCTTGCCTCTATGACTCAGAGCAATACTAAGCCCTGGGATCCCTTGCTAGAGGCAGTACCTTGGGCCCCACTTTCACCTGAAGCCTGTATTTTAAAAACAGCTCCAGGGGATTCCAATGTTTATTCTTCCCCAGGAAATTGCAGGGCTCTCACAGTGGCCTCTGCCTTTGGCAGTCTGTAGGCACTAAGAATCCTAGAACCACTCTCAAGTGATGGAATGAAATAGTGTTTTAGCTGGTCTTAGTCTAGGACAATTTTAGCAAGCTAGGTGGCTGGATCTTTCTGTGCTGACTTACATGCTTTAGATGGAAAGTGATGAATGTGCTACCCAGGACTATATCGCATCAGGTACACCTATCAATATAGTGACAGGACAATCTATTTTTCTGTTGATATCCCAAAATATTAGAAAAAGATGTTTATTTAGTTAATGGCTTTGGAGGCTGGGAATCTGTCTCTATTATTTTTCTTGCTTGTGACAAGAAACTACCTAAGAGGAAGGATCTATATTGGCTCATGGTTTTAGAGAGTTCAGCCCATGGTTGCTTGGCCCCATGTGAGTAGGCAGAACAGCATGGCAGGGGTATGCATGGCTGAGAAAGCTTCCTTACCTCTTGGCAGGCAGAAAGTAGAGGTTGAGGAAGGAATGGAAATAAGAAATAATATTTGGAGTCACAACACTCGTGAACGACTTCATCCAATGAGGTTGTACCTCCGGAAGTTTTTGCAACCCTTCACCATGCAGTCACCAGCTGGGGATCAAGCATTCAACATATGATCTCCTGTGGGTCATTTTCATATGTTATACCAAGTCCAAGCCTAAATAACCTCATGTGTTTGGCCTCTGGTGGGGGCTCTATCATGGTCACACCTTGGTATAAGGAAATTTACTGGGGTGGTAAAAGAGGAAGAGATCTTACATGAGATAGGAAGCTGCAAGAATTTCAGATCAGGGTCAATGTTTTATAATGACTGGTGCTCACAAGAAAAAAAAATTCACTGTGTGATTTCAGCACTAATCACTTCTGAGGTTAGTGCGCAATGGCTATACCACCTCCCAGTAGCTCCTGTTCACCAAGGTGCTCATTTTGTCCCACAAGGAATGATGGACACAGACTCAGGGAGTTACACTCATGCTATAAACTTTGGCAGTGGCCACCTCATCCTTATCTTCTTTGGATGTTCTCCTATTTAGGGCTAACACTTCCTCATCTCAAAAGCACTGCAGAGTTTTGAAAACTGGGGTCGTTTGGAAATCTGACCTCTAAGCATGAATGGAAAACATTTAATTGTCTGAAGCCCTGGATGCTACATGGTAGAAATGGTATAAGTTCCCAAGTCTTGTTATTTTCTTTAATGCCCAAGTACATGAATTATGAAAAGCAGCTTAATGATATTATTTCAACACCTATTTCTCAGATAGCAGTTGCAAATAATTCTAAGACACGAGACAGGTGTTTCCACATGGTCCACTGAATAGAATGAAGAAAAATGTCTTCCTACATTACTGAACAGATGATATACCCAATGGCTTCAATTTTCAAATGAACAATATGCTCAAGCACATAGTTGATGGGATTCCATCTGGTCTATCTCTAACAGTCAGGGCTTAAATGGAAGGCCATATAGAGTTTCTAGATCTGAGGATGGAGGAATCTCACTATGTTTTATGAAGTCATTGAAAGAGGTGTGTGTGGTTCAAGCCTGCTGCATATGCAAGAAGTCAGCAACCTATATACATCATCCAGAAAATTACTTTTAGTGTGAAAACAAATGTCTGTGAGTCTTGATTCTGTGTCTATCACCATCTTGATATGAGATTTAGGGTCTCCTTTGTAGAGCTATCCTCTTTTGTATTGTCAAAGAACAATTTCTACCCAATAATTTTGGGTCTGGTTCTCATTTTCTTACAGCTTAATACAGTCCTGGGTTCTTCTGAAGTTAATATTTAAACATTCTCTTCTATGCATTAGCATGGCTGCCGGAAAATGAGACCATTAGAAAACTCACCGAGACTTAAAAGAATGCAGTGTCATTTACTATCTTAATATGAACAAAATATTATTAGTAGAAGCCTAGGACCTTCTAGTCTATTACACATTGACCTTGGTTAGTACCCAAGACACACCCAGGAAGCTGGCAAGCATTAATGCTTGAGTCCTACACAACAAAGTCTGATTTAATTAATTTACGGTGAAGCATATGTGTGAAAATTTAAAAAGCTTTCCTGTTGATTCTGGTGTGTTCCATGTTTATTTATAATAACCTTCATGCCTGCATATTATTTCACTAATGTAGAATTATTTGTGTGTACCTTTATTCCCTTGTTTGCTGATTTCTGTTTATTATTTTATATGAATTTATTGATTCATTGGTCTGTTCATTTATCCCTCTTGTTTGTTTCAAATATTTTGCAATAAAATTTACAGTGAAAAAAAGAAAAGCCCTGAGCAATTTTGTTTTCTGTTTGTTGGATTTTTGTGTTTTTAAGTATCAGGGTTAATGATCATTTGTCCAAGAGAACCTACAATCAGGTATTTCCTTATGCCTAATCACGACCCTTGAAAGAGCATTTTACTCCTCTGTCATCGACCTCAGGCATAACTGAGAAGTATATAATTTTTAAACAGCATAAACTTTTGCTAAACAATTAAATAAAAGGCTTGAAGTCAACTTTGAATGTAGACTTTCTAATTTTCCTTTCAGATTCTCTAATGTACGCCTCAATTACCAGCACTTAAGGATGTCATCAAACACAGAGTAATTCATGCTATTTGTAATCATATGGGTGATCCCAAATGCTGTGAGAGAAAATTTATTCATCATTAACAACTCTATCATTTTGAAATCTCAGATATTCTTGGATCAAAATATTATGCTTAGAAATCTACATGAATTTTTAGAATTGTCAGGGAAGGATTATAAGGCCCATAACATCTTTGTTGTAAGGCAGGCTTGATGGTGCTGTGGTCCTTACATCGGCCATTAGTGTGAATTAGTCACCATTACCATCCTCAGAGTCCCTCTTTTCCTAGCTTATTGCTGGAGGCTGAGGAGTTAAGGGGCCGTGGTCTGAGAACCTCTGCCAGATGTGTCCATTTCATCCAGCATTCATATCTCTTGTACCTCTTTCCTGAGAGTAGGCTCTGAGGTTCAGCTGTACAGACATTCCCTCAGCACTGGATAGACAGGGACAAATCTCAGCGTCCATCCAGACATACCAAGTAAGAATTTGCATTTAACAGAACCCTTGAAGGAGTTTCTAAGTCACAGATTGAGGACCACTGCTCTAAGACCACATCTCAGTGGGCAATATTCATTTCCCAACCACTTTCTCCCAGCATCCTTACATATCTTGATCATTTTGTATTCTGCAACTCTGCATGTTTATAAGTCCTTCTGCTCATACTTCCTATTTCCTTCTTTGATTTACAAATTTGATTCATCCTTCAAGACATGACATATATGCCTGCTCTATAAACTCTGTGAAGCTTATCTTAGCTTCCCTAAATGGACTTATGTTTGTTTAATTTCCCTCTTTCATTTGTCCTTGTGTTGAAGATATATGTATATATATATATA
>NW_022196904.1:146085657-146089175 GCF_008632895.1 Mastomys coucha
ATATATATATATATATATATATGAACCTTGAAAGAGCATTTTATTCATATATATCTTCAACAATATATATATATGTTTTTTCTTGTTTTTCTGTCTATAGCCCTGGCTGTCCTGGAACCAGGCTGGCCTTGAACTCAGAAATCTGCCTGTCTCTGCCTCTCAAGTGCTGGGATTAAAGGCGTGCACCACCACTGCCCAGCTAAAGTTATATTTTTAATTGTATATTATTGCCCTTTAACTATGAAGAATCTGCTAGCAGAGCTGAGTGGTACTAGTCTCTCTATTTATGGAACTGCTCATGGGGCATGTGAATTTACTGAATGTTTTCAACAAAGAAGCCAACTAACAGTGATGCCGTGGCCAAGTTTACTGAACTTCTCTGAGTCTTTTTAGTTAACTGTAAAAACAGAGTCAGGAATTTTATAACCTCTCTATAGGCAATTTCAAACTATTGAAAATTTCTACATGCATTTCCTAAGCAAATATTGATCCGAGATGAGGCTATAGATAGGATAATGGTTATGGATCCTGCCATATGAGCCTTACAACCTGGTGGGAGAGACGGACCACAGAGAACTCATCAAACAAACAAAAAACACCCCTATTTTTTAGTTGGTCAAGTGTTCATTAGAGCCCAAAAGGCAATATATCTCAAACAGAAGAGAAGTCAACCCAGTTTAAAAAGCCAAGCTCTTTATGTTTTTTTGTATTACTATATTATTAATACAAAACAAAGTAGGGAAAAGCTTAACTTTCTCAAGATGGTGCTTGGGATGTACATATCTTGTTACTTCCAGAAAAATCATAAGCTCAGAAAATGGACCAAACATATTTGAAACACAGATTAGACTAGAATTTTTTATGATTCATATAGTAATATGTCTTTCCAAATTAAAGTACCTTAAACTTAGTAATAAAATAGAAACTGTAGGAAAAATGTAGTTATGACAGAGGTTTTGTACAGAGTTCTAGGGGATATAAGATATCCTATATCTTAGAGGGAGGAATAACAAAGCTCTAGAATGCAGAGTTTGTCTTGTATCAATTGAAGAAAATTATGAGGCCTGGATCTCATTTTTCTCCACTGTGGAAAGATGAATTTATACCTTAAAAATATCTAATATATTCTAATATACACATATACATATGCATATGCTCATACACATATAAACATATACACTCACACACTTGTGTGTGTATGTATACACACACACACACACACACACACACACACACATATATATATATATATATATATATATATATATATATATATATATATATATTCAAATATCTTTCCTGGAATTCAGTTAAGTTACCAGCTCTTGTGGCAGACAATGCCAATTTACACAGACACATTGTATATTTACGTGGCTGCCAAACTATACATCTTGAATCATTTAAATAAATTAAGTTGTCTTTTACTATTTGCCAGCCGTTCCTCCCTTTGGCTTTTGGAACTATAAAAATATACAAGAGGGGACTTGGGCCTACACTGGAGCAGACTGGGCAGTCCAGGGCAGGAGAGACCCTCCTTTCAGCTGCTGTGTTCTTCATGCTCTGTACAGGCTGGTAAGCCGCCATTCAGCAGTTGCAGGAAGAGACGTATCATCAGAAGAAGCAGAGCCAAATATTTGATTTGGTTGATTATGCTGCAGGTGTCTCATCAGTCCTACGGTACCTAGATTCCTCATTACTTTTTCTCAACCTAGTGCCTCTTGCAGAAAGACAGCACAGTGTGGGAGGCATGAGGGGTGGCTGTAATCAATGAGGGTCTGGGTGGCTGATGCCAAGGGCTAGCTGGAGAAGCTGAGGCTAGAAAAACCAGAGACAGAGGAATCAAAGGGAAGAAAGGAGAAAGGGCCTATCAAATAGTGAGCTCTGGATAGCTGCTGATAAAGATAGGGCTTTCTAACGTCACCTTGCTTGGTTCAAAGCAAAACAACTTCCATTCATAAAGCTGAGCCAGGAGGGCTATTCCCAATTACAAATTCCCTCAAACAGGTGCAGTAGTTTCGTAGGTCATTAGTCCATGGTACATGAAGGGGTTAACAAATGCTTCTGAGCTAGTCATATCTACTCCAGTAAAAATACATTTCCAGGCCTTAGTGACGTTGCAGCATATAACTGTCATCATGTTTACTATTGCTCAGCCTCACAGCAGAATGACAGGTACTTGTTGTCTAGACTTGACGGAGCAAACTACAGGAATTGGGAAGGGTAAGCAGCATGAGTAAAGTCATGTGGTTCAAAAATATTAGTACCTTAGCTATGGCTTTCTGACCTCAAGATCGCAGGATTGGGACTTTCCCAACTCTTGTGTCTTTCTCCAGTTGAGAAACAAGAGGGGTCTCCCCTTCTCATTGTTTCACTATGTGGAGTATATGGGATTGCAGGGAACAGATTCATCATCACAGCATCCCATTTGCTTCCCGGCATCTGGGTCAGCAGATTGCCCTAGTCCTTCTAGAGTATGAAACATCTGTGAAGGAACACAGTATCTGCCACTGTTTAGAATGATCAGTTAAAACCCATCTGTAAGCCTGACTACATTCAGTCTGCAGCTTTAGCACAGAACTCTTCCTTGAGGTTCAAATGCATGTGTCTAAATATTGGATGTTCTAGACAGTGAAGGAAACTGAGCTGCAAGAGTTCTTTTCCCTTAGTCCACATCTCTTCTCCCTATCTGTCTACAGCATTGCCCACCAGTGTCACAGGATGGAAATTGCCACCATCCAGATTCTTATCCCCAATAGTTCCTTTGTGTCTTATTCTCGACTCTAAGAAAGGTTGTGAGCATGAGTCTGTGTACACCTGCCTGATATGTACAGGTTTCTAGCCTTGAGTTTTAGGAGTGTGGCATTGAATAACCAATAATATATTCTATGTTCATCCCAGAAAAAAAAGAGAAGTTCCATTTAAATATGGTCTACACATTTTTTTTTTTTTTTTTTTTGGTTCTGGGCTCTGCAAATTATACAATTGGCCTTGTTAGCCAGTTATAAAATTCCAGTGATTCTATTTCCTGCACATCCCCTAAAGCCATAAAACTGCTCTTAGGTCTGTTTCCTTCTGTTCTTCCTGACAACATCTAATCCTACAACCCTTTTATTTCACCGAAATGACAACAGCCCCATCACTGCTCTCCTCAGCTCCCTCTGTCTCGGCACTATTTCAAGTATTCTGGTTGCAGTCCAAAGCCATCTTAAAGAACGGGCGTTGGACTATCACTCCTGTGAACTGACGCTATTTCAGTGCCGACAGCTCTCTATTGCTGCTAGAATGAGCATCAAACTCCAAGTTTAACAGAGTTCTTCATAAGATGTTCACTGCCTGTAGTTTTATACACCAACTTCCCTGGGGCTGTGGTACTCAAATGCTTGATCAAATGTAAGTCTAACTATTGCCACAATGGTATTGTTTTTAAAGATGGGATTAATATTTAAGTCAGTGGACTTAAAAAAAAAACATATCATATTCTCCACTAGAAAGTGACTTCTTTGTTTTTTTTTTTTTTT
>NW_022196904.1:146098526-146098732 GCF_008632895.1 Mastomys coucha
AGACTTGCCAATCACTATAATCATATAAAGCCAATCTTTTAAAAAGCTCCACCTCTGGCTCTCTTAGACATACTCAGGTGTGTGTGTACATGTGCACACACACACACACACACACACACACACACACACACAGATTGTTGTGTTTTCCTAAAGAACCCTCATCAAAACCCTTCCTCTCTCTCTCTCTCTCTCTCTCTCTCTCTCTC
>NW_022196904.1:146098742-146150615 GCF_008632895.1 Mastomys coucha
ACACACACACACACACACACACACACACACACACACGCACATACACATACACACACACACACAGACATACACATAAATGCACACACAGTTGTTTTGCTTCCCCAGAAAATCCTGATGAAAATACAGCCTCTGCTCTTTCGCAATGCCCACGTTTTCCCTTTGGCCATTTTGGATGATCCCAAGTTCACATCTCTCTCACCTTGAGACAACTGCCATTTTGTTTTTTATAAATGAGATACTCATCTCCGGTGTGTTATTTGCCTCCCAATCTGGGCTACAAGCACCTTTCAGTTTTTTTAACCAAACACTTTATTTCCTATCCCTGCATTATTTCTCTCTAGTGTTTCCTCTCTCATCTAGGCTATAACCTTGTACTTTTAGGCATGCCTTCTCTCACTGAGCTACATGTGTAGTCCAATTTACCCTATTCTTTTTTTTTTTTTTTTGATTTTTTTTTATTTTAGATATTTTCTTTATTTACATGCGAATTTCTCCATTCCCAGTTTCCCCTCCAAAAAACAAAAAAACAAACAAAAACAAACCCCTGTTGCCTCCCCCCTCCCCATGCCTGCCACCCCGCCCTCTCCCACTTTCTGGCCCTGGCATTCCCCTACACTGGGGCACAGAACCTTCACAAGGCTGAGGCCCTCTCCTCCTATTGCTGATCGAATTTGCAATCCTCTACTATACACATGCTACCAGAACAATCAGACCCCTCCATGTGCAGTCCTTGGTTGGTGGTTGAGACCCTGGGAGCTCCGAGGAGCTGAGGGGTTTGTAGCCCCAATTTACCCTATTCTTAACACTACATTTGGCCCTTTTTTTTGACCGCTTCCTTCAGTGGACTCGAAGCTTCATACAGGTAGGGACTATGTCACTTTTGTTTTTACTTTTATGCCCAATCAGAAAATACTTGGCTCAGAAAGAAACTCTTAGATGATGGAGCGAATTGAATCAATGGTCAGTTAAAAGCATAACGTTGTCAAGTCAAAATAACGAATCCATACATGTGACACTAATATGTTCTCAGCCTTCGTATCTTATAGACTATTTTTACTTTACTTTTTGTTTTGAAGAGATAGCGTGTCAGTCTTGATAAGGTTGACATAAATTTCAACTCAGTAAATAAAAGAATAAGCTGGGTGAGATGGATATTCCTCTAACCTAGCACTCAGGAGGCTGAGGCAGATGGATTGCTATGAGTTTGAATCTAGTCCCACTTGCATGGAGCTTTCTGGCCTGGAGTACAGTTTGAGACTCTGGGCCAAAACAAAACAAAACATAACAACAAAAACAACATAGTAAGTGCAAACTTAAACAAAGAAATGAGGTAATTGTTTTATCTCCTCTGAGGTTTGAGGATGGATATGATGCAATAATACAGGATCCCACTGTATTTGAGGCCAGTGAGAGATCTCACCCCTGAGTAAGGATAGGACTTCTGGCCTCATGTATGCTGCTGTGGACCAAAGAAAATTCAAAAGCAAACAATGACCATAATTTCTGGGAGAAAAAAGGCAATAACATCAGACAAGGAGTATCTGAAGCCAAGAGACATTGTTCTGTGGCACACCTTCAACAAATCCAGAATGCCACCAGAATCTGAGCCACCCTTCCAGAGTTTATTATTAAACTCGAGACATTTACAGAAAGACAACATCCCTCAGAAATTTGTTTTTGAGCACAAGATAGTGGGTTCTGGAATTTTCAGAACACATCTCTGCTGGTGATCCTAGCTAGGGCTTAGATAGAAGGGTGGGGTCCCTGGTGGAAACCACCTGACCATGAGTGGCAAACCCTTTTCTTCTCCTCAGGCACTGTGGGCTTTGTGACGGCCCAATTTGTGCTGTGTAATGAGTGGGTTTGCTAGTTCTGTAGATGGAGTTGCAGAGGCAATCACCCCCTCCCTGAGACACAAGCCTCTCTCCCCACCCATTCGTCACCCCACAGGCAGCCTGGCAGAGGCAGGGGGCAGGATGCACATTGTAATAAATTCTATCCACTGCTGAGCTCAGGGATAGCAGATGGATAGGTTTCCTCACGCAATTTCCACTTCACTTGGTTTGG
The DNA here is from genome assembly GCF_008632895.1 of Mastomys coucha. NCBI lineage: Eukaryota > Metazoa > Chordata > Mammalia > Rodentia > Muridae > Mastomys > Mastomys coucha. Next base: position 146,100,810 of record NW_022196904.1, read on the forward strand.
ATATAAAATAGCAGAAGGGTAGTTTCTTCTCGTGCAATTTTCAAACAGATAAAACCAGAGGGAGGGTGTATTAGGCTGGGAAGAGGGTGAAAGACTTGACTGTCCTTTAGAGAGAGCCAAATGAACAGGAAGCCCTGAAAGCCCTGTGAATGATGCAGGATTGGTTTCCCCCCCCCCCCTTCTAGATAGGCAGTTGCACTTCCATCCAAATCTGCCTGCTCATCCCCACTAGGCATGATGGCAAAGGAAACGGTCTCAGGGAGGCCAGGCAGTCTGTTGTTCATGTTGTTACAGTGTTATGGTGATTGCAGTACAAATTCTCAGGGTGAGAAAAGGTATGATGACAGATTGTGTGATTATACCCATACTTATAATTAAGCTGTTACAATACAGACAAGCGCCTGCTCTCTCATGTCACCAACGGAAAACCTCTTTGCTTGGAGAGGAAAGTGACTCACTCTGGCAATTAGAAGGAGTTCCCTACAGGACTTTATTTTCAAGCCTTATGAGCGCTTCAGTTAGGAAGATGTATAGCTTGCTTGAATTACAGGGAAAAGTGGAGAGCCAGGAGCAGCCACCTGATCTCCAGGTACAAGATGCTGCTGGTTAGAGAAGGAATTATTACCATCACAAATTACCTCTTTGCCGTACACAAAGGACTCAAGGATTCTGCCTCTGCAAGGCACTTTATCACGTTGTTTATATTCTCCTCTGTGGTCTGCATGGGATCGGTGGTTTTCATTCTAAGGCAGGGAGAAGAGGAGAGAGGGAAAGCACAGCAGAGCCACAGAACAATTTGGTGTCTAATTGGGAGTTGGCCACTTGGCAACACAACCATTTGGACTGGATGCCACTAGCCTAGCAGCAGAATGGATTTTTTTTTTTTTTTTTTTTTTTTTGCCTGAGAGATCCTCAACTTCCCAGAAAGAATTGTGTTGAATCTTCCCATTAAAATGAACCCCTTAACAATTTTCACATCAGAGCCAACCAAACTTTCTTCCTCTCCCTTCCCACCTTCCCTTTCTACTTTCCTTCCTTCTCATCACTATAGACTCCTATGCCTTATTTCTCTTTTCACTGGTTGGTATACATCACCCTTCAGTATCAACTTTTCCTATGCGCACAGGTTTTGTGGACTTTTACTCAGGTAATGCTTATGGTCATCATGTAAAACCTCTTTAGAAGTGGAAGAATCCCTCCATGCAGCAGCCATACTCTGTGCAGTTTCTGCATCGAGTATCACACTGCTTTCTCTGGTGTAGATGAGCCTGGGATTTCTTTGTACAGTACTTTCACACAAAGGGAAAAAAATTATGAGGAACATGTTGGGTGTGTTGAAGGGTTTCTTGGAGGCTGCACACTCTTTCAGGCATACAGCTTCATAATCTGCAACTCCAGGTAATACTTATCCACCTCCAGAGAGCATCTTGAAGAGCAATTAGTTAATGGTTGTGAAGTGTCTTGAAGACTCCAGGCGCAATACAAGTGGTAGGAATTAATACCATAGTCTCATGCAAATGTCCCTGGGAACCAATGCCTGAGAGCTCATCTCAAATTCTTTTCATAAGAAGGCAGCATATATATTTAACACCACATATATTGCTGTATGTATTGCCACATATACATATATATGTGTGTATATATGTATATATATATTGCTATATATATGTATGTATAAAACCATTTGATTGATGATTGAAACAAGTGATCTGTTCAGGTCAGATGTGGATCCGGTTACATACCTATCCTAAATTGTTGGGCAAGGGGCTCAGAACTCACAGGTGTACTAGATGGCTTCTCTTCATATTAGCCTAAATGACAAGAAATGTGTGTAAGTAGTGAAAGAATTATACCATGGGAGACAGAGCTAATGGGCACATATCAATGTGAGAGGGAACAGAGGTCTTCAAGCCACTGTTTTCCTAAACTTATAGAAAGATCATTTGAAAATACTTCAGCCCAGCATCCTTCTTTTATGGCAGTTCTCTTTTGGAAGGACCACTTCTGATACCCTCAATTTAGTTTGGGAAGGGGTAGTCTTTGACCTTCATCTAACCTAGCCAATGAATTCTGCTTCCTTTGCCAAACAAGTTTGTGCAGGCATGACTGTAGAACAAGTAGCAAATATGGCAAATCTTCAGCATTAACTTTGAAGCTGTTAACAGGAAGGTTCAAGGCACAGGCCAAACTTGTGTCATCTGGAGGAACATTGCATGGCTGTCAGGTAACTCATAATGGTGGATTTAGGAAAGCACAGGGTCTGAAGGAAACTTATTAAGACCTGACTACTGTCAGGCCCAGTCTTTTAATCTCATAAGCTAGAAATTTCCTACCTGACACACAATATTCAAGGTAGGGCTAAGTTTAGGCTTTGATTGTTGGCAAGTTGAAGTTTGCCTTGGAAAGTGGTGTACTGGCTGGTCTTGTCAACTTGACACAAGCTGAAGTTGTCATAGAGAAAGGAGTCCCCCGCCCCTGTGAGGAAATGCCTCCCTGAGATCCAGCTATAAGGCATTTTCTCAATTAGTGATCAAGTGATGGGTGGGAGGGCCCATTGTGGGTGGTATCATCCCTGGACTGGAAGTCCTGGGTTCTATAAGAAAGCAAGCTGAGCAAGCCAGGAGAAGCAATCTAGTAAGTAACATCCCTCCATGGCCTCTGCATCAGCTCCTGCTTCATGACCTGCTTGAGTTCCAGTCCTGACTTCCTTTGGTGATGAACAGCAGTGTGGAAGTATAAGCTGAATAAATCATTTCCTCCCCAACTTGCTTCTTCTCCTTGTCATGATGTTTGTGCAGGAATAGAAACCCTGACTAAGACAAGTGAGATCTGTGGAATCTTACTAGCAAGGAAAAAAGATGATTATAAGTAACTACACATTGATTGAAGGGAGAAGACATCGGAACTAATATATAGTGACCTAGGTTATATATAATAAAAGCCTCATTCCAGTCTTAGATAGCATAATTCTCACCAAAATTTTACCTAGAACTACATTACAAAATGAGAGTGTCTAAAGCTGAGGTGTTGGATCCTTTGAGCTATTTTCCCCTAGTATATCACCTGTGAAATTCTGAGCCCATGAATCTTCCATTCATGGAACAAGACCTTACTGCTGTCCCATTGTGTGCAGGCTCCAGGAAAATTACACAGGTACAATACAATTCTATTTCTACAACTATTTCTATTAAAACAGTGCAATCAGGGTTATACTACATGCATTCCATGCATTATGATGTTTGTTTAAAAAAAAAAGTAGTCTCCAGGTGGCACATGCCTTTAATCCTGGCACTTGGGAGGCAGAGGCAGGAAGATTTCTAAGTTCTAGGCCAGCCTGGTCTACCAAGTGAGTTCCAGGATAGCCAGGGCTATACAGAGAAACCCTGTCTCAGAAAAAAAAAAAGAGTCATGATAATTCACTTAGGATTTTCAAAGCTGAAGGCAATTATAGATATCTAGAAATCATAATTATAGAAAGATCTGGAACCCAGGGAAATGCATCCCATCCACTTTGACAGAGCCTGAGATTATAATAGCTTACTCAGCAAGGAGGAATAATATGGGAAAGAGAGGGTGTAGGATCTGGAAAAAGGACATGGAATTCATAAAGATCATTGGCAAGAATGCGGTTGGAAAAATTAATTTGGCCATAACTATTAGAGAAGGCCTCTGTTGTTATATGTAAGACTTTGAGTTTGTCTCTGAACAATGGGATCTGTGATATCTTACTGGCACACATATTTAATGTTTATACTTCTGAACTTCAGCTGATTCAATGGAGTTAGGGTACAGAACCATTTTCTTCCATTTCGGAACTTGAGATGTTGGTAGAGACATGTCTCATGCAGTTAGGATAATGCACGTGGATTATAAAAAGGTAGTCAGAACTAGAGAGAGAAATCAGTTCCTCACACAGAGATTCCAGCTAAAGTCTTTGAAGTGGGGGAGGTGGCATGAAGAAGAATGAGTAGACCAAGCCTGAGACTTTAGACGTTGCCTATGCTGTCAGACAGGAAGAGAGTAACAAGACTAATATCCCATTGACATAAGGCCAAATGGGACAGTGGAAAGAGCACGTGGCTAAAATCCAGATGTAAAGAGTCTTACGAGGAGGCGATTGTACAAAATTATACCATCAAAGATGGATGCTTCTCTTTTTCCTGCACTTAGCATTGTGGAGAAAATGTTGGACATCATTCAGTGCTACCACCATTTTACAGGTGAAAGAACAGAGGACCATGAGGCCTTCCTTCATTTGAGAGAGTTAGTCTGATGAAGAACTAGAAAGAAAGTCCAGGTTCTTCGTCTTGTTTTAGACTGATCTTGTCTCTTTGCTATTGTTCCTCCTGTTTATGAGGGTACTAGAATCAATGCGACAATATTGAAAACTACTGAGTCCCCAGGAGAAAAGGTTTAATGGTAATGCTGACATAAATTCCAAGATCACCTCCCCTCTCAGTGACAGCTCAAAGCACTTTACATATATCATTCTTTCTCAAAAGAGCTATTCACTACAGTAAGGTAACAAATACTTCTATTATTTTGCTATTACAGAGAAACTGAGTCACTCTGAAGTAACTTGATTCATGCAATGACTACAATGCTTTTTGAAGGCAGGCGCAGTTCCCATGCCTTTGACAATGAGATTATCTGAGCATCATGTAAATTTCTACCCTTGACAGATAGGTTTTTTTCAATGAATGGCTCCCTGCCCTATCTCTGCACTTACTGAGTAACTCATAGAAGCTGTTTTCTTCACTGTGTATGTATAATTGGTGGGGAATCTTCATTTTTTTTTTTATAGAATGTCAAATACTGAGAACCTAGGGTGTTGTGTGAGAAAGGGACTTGAGTTAAGTGTTATCAGGGAGTTCTTTCCCTTTTATGATCATCGGGAATGGGGAAAGGAGTGATCGCAGCATCTCTCCCATAGTTGCTTCCCTAGCTGCTTCCCATAGCTGCTTCCATGCAATTCACCAGAATGTTGTCAAAGCAGCCACTAATGGAATGAGTTTCGTCTCCCCCACAGTGATTTGGATTTTGGTTCTGTGCTCACTCATCCATGATGGTGTACTGAACAAAGAGGGAGAAAGCTAAGTAAAGCAAGTGGTGGGGGTGGTGAGGGTGGCATAGAGGCGCTGCTGGCTATTAAATTGGGAAGGTAAATAGACTATGATAGTTGCTGATCCCGAAGGGCCGTATCCATTTCTCTTGAGTAAAATTTGCATGCATCAGTGTGTAGAAACAGGTTTCAATGAGCTCAGGTTGGTATGGCAATGTACCACAGGCTGTGTGGCTTGTAAGTAGTAGAAATTTCTCACCATTCTGGAGCCTGCAAGTCTGGGGTTGGAGTGAGAGACCTTTTACTGGCATTGCAGACTGCCAAGCTTCTAATTGTGTCCCCCTGAGAGCTCTCTGGGACCCTTTTGTAAGGGCAATAATCCCATCCATGAGGGTCCCACCCGCTCATGCAGAGAATGACCCAATTGTCTTTCACAGGCTCCATTTTCTATCACAACCACCTTAGGCGTTAACATTTCAAAATACAAGTTTGAAGGCATAGTGACTGACATTAATACTAACAAGGAGTGTAGAAGAGACTACATCTGCTAACTTTCTATTGCATGTCTGGTATGGGGAATGTTTACCAGGAATAGTGGAAGAGAATTTTCCTTTTATAATTTCCTTCTGAAGGTCTATATAATGTCCTGATTATCTGCTTGTCCATGTAGCTAACTTGCAGAAGGCAGAAGGCAGCTTACAAAATGCAAACACGCAGTAAGAAACACATACTGAGCATCGGTTGAGAGGTGGAGGCATAGACACAAAGGCGGTCCCTGTCTCTCTGCAAGAACTTCCTCCTACCCAACACTGACTGAAAGTCCATAACAAAGGCAGGCCACCCCTTGGTGACTGTATTGATTTCCTTTCTGGCTCACAGGCTATTCCTGCTGTTTCACATACCCACAGCATAGCCAAGGCGCTTCTCTATTCCACGCTATTAGGGAGGAGGGAAGGATGTACCTACCCCAGACTGGTCCCATCATCCTCTGTCCCATCTTTTGTGTCTGGAGTTCATACTGCCTTCTGTCATTTCTGCCAGTGGAATTTTTCAAAAGCAAGAATCCAACTTCCTTTGGCCACTCAGAGAGTGTACAGTATATTTGATGTCTGGGACATCAAACAAATGCTTGTGCTCACAGTGCAGAAATAATCCCAGACAAAAGACAACTGTGGCTATGCAGAGAATACCAAAGAGGCAGGGTCAGGAAATTACCAGGCAAGCCAAAGAAGAGGCTGTTCCACACAAACTCAGTTCACCAGTGAGAACAGAGGGGAGCTTGCTGCCTACACCCACAGCTGATAACTCTAGGAAAGGTTTCTCAGGCTTGAGGTGGACCAATGACCCTTCTTCCAGACCCAGCTTTGAATAGATCGGGTAAACCTGCGCGCGTGGCTAATTAATAGCGAACTCAGCACGTGCACCCCCAAGGAAGAGCCTGGCCCCCAAAGACTTTGAATAGATCAGCCAAGGCTGTGATGTGAGCCTAGGAGGAGAGTCACATCTCTCTCCCCTCCCCTTCTTGAGCAGCGGCTTCTCCAGAAGCCAGGGAGTAGACAGGAAGCCGGGGTGTTTCCTCTTCAGCACCGGGCTCCTGTCTTTCCCACTTGCTCAGATGGTGCGTCCCCCTTCTTGAGGCCTAAGAGTTAAGGGGTGGATTAATTGGAAAAGGGGGGAGGGAAAGTCAGGACCTGGAAACTGCAAATCAAAGGAGCCTGTCTCCCCAGAGAGCTCAGAGGGAACCCTGTTCACAATAGCAGTTCAAGTTCACCTTGTGTGAAGGGAAAGAGGTGTTTTAATGGCATTGTAGGAAGAGGGGAGGAGAGGGAAAGAGGGATAGAAAATCAAAAGAGAGAGAGGGAGAGAGGAGAGAGGCGCAAATCCAAATGTCGATGTGTAGACACAGTGAGGAGAGCCTGCTGGCTGACAGGGTGATTTATTGGATTCTTCCACTTAATCACTGCCGGCCTGTGGCCAAACGGATCTCCAGCAAAGCTGAAAGGCAGCCGAGGGAAACAGGCTCATAAGCATAAAGCCGCATAATGGTGTTCAATGAAGTGTGAGACTTTTAGTTCAGTCTCGCTGAGCCGGCCGCACCGCCGGAATGTCAAAGAGGGATTGTGGGTGGAAAAATTATGGATTTAAACTGCTAGCTGTAAATGAGGTCAATATGTCTGGTTCATAAACAGTCCGAGCCTATTCCAAGAATGCAGTGAGGGGGAAAATTAGCGTGAAGCCAACACTGTAGACAAACCTCATTGAGATATAATTGCAGCTATAAATACAAGCGAAAAGCTTACCGAGTGCAATAAAATACAGACACGCTTTTTTATTTCCCGTCTTCTTCCTTCTTTGAATCCATGCATTTGTTAAGGCTGCGCATCTCTAATGCGCCTTTCATCTCCCCCTCCCTCTCCTAGTGACACCCAGTGTTGCAATTAATTGAGTGTTCTTGATTTCTCATTCCATTTTATTCAGGCGAGATTGGAAAAAATCAAAGAGCACATCTAAAGCATTTTCTCCCCCTTTGCCTCTCTATTTGAATCAGGTTGAAATGTGCGTGTGAGGGAGAAAAAAAAAAAAGCAGTGCTTATTTTTTTCATGAAGAGGAAAGATCCAAGGAAAAAGGCTTTTTAAAGTAATACATCTGTGAGGTCATTTGAATCTCAGTTTAATGAAGGGAATCAAAGACATCTATAGAGTCTTAGATGGGGATTCCTGCGGGGGGGGGGTGCACCTATCTGGCCTCATGAGACAGCGACTCAAAATTAATATATATTTCTTCACGTTCTCTTTTTTCTTTTCAAACTCCAGAGAATCTCATTACTTTGTTTTGCACTTGAGCTCAGGGGACAGAGGACAGACATTAGCAAACTTACTTTGCCCGGTTTAAAAGCCGATACAGTAATAAATTGAAGTCTAATAGCTCTGGTCAGGCTGTCTTTCCCCTAAACCAATTGATTTAAATGGCAGTAATTTGGCCAGCGAGGCTAGTCCTGTTTAAATTAAACCCATTAATATAATAGCTCAAGTCCTGAATGAAATCCATCTGCAGGGAAGGCTCCACCGGTCAGTAGTTTCCTAACTGTGAGGGGATGTCCTGGAACGCCCACAGTTCAGCAAACAGGAATTACAGATTACAGGCGAGTGCGTGTGTGTGTGTGTGTGTGTGTGTGTGTGTGTGTGTGTGTGTGTGTGTGTGTTGGGGGCGGGGCAGGGAGGAAGGGGAGAGATAGTAAGAACACACACATTCAAGTGAGAAACTGCCCTGATGAGTCCAAGGGAAATGACCTTGGTCATTAGCAAGGAGAGGTTAATTGTGTTAATAGCAGCAAGCAGAGTTCCTGGGGGAAAGCCTGAAGCATCCATCTCCCTCCCATCCTATCTCACAAAGGAGATGTTTTAACTGTTCTTATTAAGCATCATAAACCACCCCCAAAAGCATTTTTCCCCCTTCATTGTGGAACATAGCCCTTTGCTACTGTAGGTCTGCATGGGTGCAAATTTCATCATTGGATATCAAAATAATGTCTGTGCTAAGTACACACTTGGTTCAGATGTGTGTTCTTTGCTAGTTTATGTTAAGGTGCCTACACCGGAGGGCTTGGTTTGAATGGCAGGAATGCAGCCGGAGTTCTCATCTCAGAGTCTGAGTTAGTCTTTAAATCAGAGCAAATTGTCTGCCATCTGTTCAAAAGGGAGAGCGCTTCTTAAACAGACCATGGAGAACCTGACCTGGGGGTGGGGGGAGCTACGGAGCCTTGAGGATTTTACTATTCATGCATTTTTGACAGATGTCAGTGAAATAGTGTGGGATGTCCACCAAAAAGATGATAATTTCTGTTAGTATAATAGGAGGTGGCTCAGGTGTGACCACAAGACTAGGGCTGAGGATCTGGGTACTGAGGTAACTCTTGGTTTTCAGACATACCTTTTCCCATGCCTTCGGTTCATATAGTTGTCTAACCCTTGGGCAATCTTGGACACCTTTCTGAGTTTATTTAATGCCTAAGAAGGAATTGAAAATGGAAATGCTGCTCTGCTCATGGCTCTTGCTGGGGTCTATGAGAAGACATAAAAATGAGCTTGGTCTCTACAGCATGGAACATAGCGAGACAGCAGCAGTTCTAATCATAAATACGATGTTAGGACCATAAAGATGGTGGCTAGAATATGAGCAATCATAGGATTTTATTATGTGCATTATGTCATCGAAACTTTGTTCAAAACATAAGTTTGAGAAAAGATTGTATAGTTACACCCAATGGTTAGTAGATATTTTCCATATTTTGGGCATTGTGATAGTCTTTTATACTTGCTGTTTAATGTATTCCTCATGCACTCCTGTGGGTGGAGTATATATTTTTATTTTTTACATCATAAAGGAAGAAACTTAAATTTTATTTGTAAAAGTTCTAATGTTCTTTGTGGACATGTTCCAAACTGACTCCAGATTGATTGGTTAGTTGATTTCTTTTTCTTTCTTCCTTCCTTCCTTTTTCTCTTTCTTTCTTTCTTTCTTTCTTTCTTTCTTCTCTCTCTTTCTTTCTTTTTTGTATTATTATTATTATTATTATTATTATTATTATTAGTAGTAGTAGTAGTAGTAGTAGTAGTAGTAGTAGTATAGCTATTTGTTGTTGTTTTTTATTTTTCCAGACAGCATTTCTCTGTGTGTTTCTGGCTGTCCTAGAACACACTTTGTAGATCAGGCTGGCCTCCATCTCACAGAGATCCACTTGCCTCTCCCTCCTGAGTGCTGGGATTAAAGGCTTGTACCACCACCACCTGGCCACTCCAGATTTCTTTACCTATTTGCACTTAATTTAGACTTAGGGGTCTAAATGCTAAAAATATATTACATTAGTTCATTTTTTGTTACTATAATAAAATGCCTCGGGTAGGTTATTTTAAAGAGAGAAAAGGTAAGCCAGGTGATGGTGGCATATGCCCTTAATCCTGGCACTAGAGAGGCTAAGGCAGGTGGATCTCCTAGTTTGAGGACAGCCTGGTGTACTGAATATATTCCAGGACAGTCAAGGAAACCCTATTTCAAAAACTCAAAACCCCAAAATACATACATACATACATATATACATACATACACACACACACACACACACACACACACACACACACACACACACACATAAATGGATGGATAAAAAGATCACATTACAACAGGAAATAAGTTATACATTGATTCAGAAGTTGAGTATGCTCCTGCAGTAAATCACAGTTAGAGCTCATGGATCCAACCAGAATTACTTTCTCTTTTTTGAGAGCATGCCCTGATAAACTGAGGACCCCCTGAGGTCCCAACCTCTTAATGATCCTTACCTACAAGCAATTAAAGACATTAAATAGAGGTGAATCCTGTTATAACAGATATATGATATGTGAAATTCAGCTAATACAAATGTATCATGAACTGAGCAATGGAGTTGACCCTCAAAGATTCTTCAGTATTTAGAATTTCCTTGATTTCATTATCAACTTTGATATAAAAGGAATACTTTTACATTTTCAAAAGAAAGGTGATACATAGGAGCCATTCACTTAGTAGAGATTCAATTTCATTTGTTGCCAGTGCCACCTATTCCCTTACTGTCCTCAGAGATGAAGACCTGCAGTCTCATTTCTCTTGTCTGATAGTGCTGTCTACCTTTCTGAATGTAATGTGGCCAGAAGAAAGGGACTGCTTATGGGACACTGTAAGGTTGTCACCGAGCCTTCCCATTGGTGAACTGGTATCACCAGCACTCACTCCTGGGAGCACAAAGGAGACTGCAACCCCCAGAATCCTGAATCTAGCTAGTCCTCAGTGAGTTGCACAGGATCAAGGCATCCTAATCAAAGGCGAGTTAACATGGACAGCAAATCAAAAGGACCCAAAGTCCAGCAAAATTGAATCAATTTCATACCAGGAACTTTGGTCCTAAGTGTACAGCCTGGGGCTCCATGCATTGCTTCTTCTAGTTATTCAAGGAGTCTTAGAACACATGAAGAAGGAACTGAGCCCAAGTCTTTGATTTCACATGGACAAAACGTATAGGGGCAAGGGAAGATGGAGGCTTCATAATATTTAGGCCATATCTCTGCCCACCCCTGATTCTAGCACTCAGTGGTTCTTACAGCTGATATACCTCAAATGCACTACTGAGACCATCTAGCTCAGATTGACTTTGGAATTTGGGCAACACAGTTCCCATCTTAGCTATTTTACCATTCTGCATCTCTCAAGGATTGATCCCTCTCTGAGAGAGACTAAAGAACACCAGAAATCTAGACCACTGACATGTCAGTTGAGTCCAGCAGGTAGACAAAATAAACACTTTAACCTACATTCTATTGGTGATAAAATAGGAGGGGCAAAATGCTCACAGTTACAGAGCTAAGATACTTTACTTTATAGGTTGGACATGTTCCTTATTAAACAAATATTTACTTAGTGGCAACTGGACATCCCCAGCACTGGGTTGCTGAAGAGAGTAACCCACATGTATTATGTGAGGGATAGACCATGCTGTGAAGAGACTCACTGAAGCACATAAAACCATGCTGCTCATGCACGGGGACCTGGATGCCCTTTCAGATGAGGTCGCATTTATATGGATTTGAATGAACTCAGAAATTAGTATTTGAGAAGATGAATAAGTAAGCCCTCATCCCCACTCCAAGCATGTGATGCTTGTCTGGTTAAGGTTTCAAGTTGAGATCATTAATCTAAGTCCTGAGTTCTCTCAGTACTTTACGGTACTTAACAGTCAGAGGGAGCAACCTTTAGACATTTGTACAGGATCCCAGGTAAATCAGCAGATCTATGGGAGAAACCAGGTAGAGAAAATCTTCCACTTCCTACCCCAAGGGTCTCCTGGGAAGGGGACATAATGATGGAAATGAACTCATCTGTCCAGGGAGTGATGAACTCTCAATTAGACAAGAAGGCCCCTTTGTTCCTTCCTTCCCTTCTCTCTGAAACTCACTATGAAACATTTAGCTTTCTTTCATAAGCTTTTCTCACAATCCCAGGGTTCAAAGTCACACTGAATCTTAGTTCACAGCCAGGCCTTGGCCACTGCCACGATTTGAGCCATGCCACTCACGTGTCAGAGAGGAATGTCATCCAAAGAACTATGGAAATCTAGAATGTTTCACAAGGTTTGAGCCAGTTCTCACTATTCTTGCAAAGAGCCACCGGCTTTAGGAACGTCTGCCCTACTCTACCTTTTCACTTACCAACCTCAAATACCACTAAAGCCGAAAAGCTGTCAAAGGAAGAATGTGTAGGATGGCTGCAATAGCAGAATCAGGTGGGTCTTGGATTGACTTTCGTTTTCAAATGAGCAGAAGTATAGAAATATCTTTGGGCCCACTAGTGAGACATTCCTTAAGTGTTTGCTAGGCCTTACTTTAAATGTCAGACACCAGGGTTATAGTTGATACTGTAAATATTTGCTTACTAACTGAGGTGGACCCACATAGGCCTGCCAATAAATGATTGCTTAAGACATGAGCTACCTACTACCCATCAGGAGTCTTTTATTGTTACTTTTTACTGAGATGAGAACACTTACTGTGGACCCTGCTAGCTAAGCAGGATTGTTTATTTACTCATTTATTTTATTGTTAAGGTGCTTTTATTATTTTTTTTAAAGCTCTCCATCACTCCATGAAGACGGACGAAGGTGGCATGGAATTCTCAGAGATCCCCCTGCCTCTGACATCCTGAGTGCTGGGATTAAAGGCATCATACAGGGTCCTTTTGACTTTTTGACCCATTAGCTCAGGCAGGCCAGAGCTCCCGAGCTCACGGTTTCTAGAGTGCTAATGTTACAGGCTTATGTTGGCATGGGCAGTTCTGAGCAGATTTTTAGCAGTACCGTTAGTTATTGTTACCTATGGGTACAATATTGTCTGCCAAACCTCTAGAGCTTAGCCATCTTGAGTAGATGAGATTAACTCATGTTGACGAGCTCCCCTCGTTCTCATGTGCCCTGCCCATCCCACAAGTCCTCCTTTCTGCACTTTCCTGATGCTCTAGTATGGATGTGTTTATCTCCAGTGCAGCAGTGTCAGGAGGTAGGGTCTATCGGGGGCTATTTAGACCACAAGGACAAACCACCTAATGGATTAATGCAGTGGATTAATGCAGCTGAGCAAAGGGCTTAGTGGAGGTTGTTGCCTTCCCAGTCTGTCCTCTGTAGGTAAAGGAACCTTCCTCTAGAAGAGTAACTAAAACTCTGTCTTGGAAACAGGGTCCAGCCCTTGGCAAATGATGTTCAGTTCTTGGAAATATTCACCTTTAAAATTATGAAAATTAGATCTTGATTTTTAACATAACTTATCTAGAGTATGATATTCTGATATGATAGCCCAGACTCATAAAGGGAGCCATGCAGTACTTTTTCTTTCTGTGACAGCTCACACCTTATGTCATATCCTCTAGTTCATTCAGTCTGTAATATAGAATTCTTTCAAAGGTTGCATGCCATCTCACTGTAGGCATGTGACATAAATATCTGGTCCTTCTTTTCAGCCATTTTCTTCTTCTACTGGCCGAAACTTGCAAAGGTGCTGGCTACACAGTATCTACTCATTTATTCAATGATCCACCCTAAGAAACATGAGCTGCAACTTCCCTTGCAGACCTTGCTTTGAAGCCTCCCTTCTGTATCACATTCTTCCTGGTAGAGAAATTGACTAGGAGAGGGAATTTACTGATTAGCAAGTCACTGCCAGAACCTGTTCTTATACCCACTAAGATTCCTTAAGCAACTGTCTGGCCTCTCTCTCTCACCCATACCTCTACACACACACACACACACACACACACACACTTTACACACAGGAGTTGGTTTTGTCTAATCTCCTGGTACCAGAATGCTCTCATGATATGAGACTCTCCTGGGTTTTTCTTCATTCTTTTCCTTTCACCTATAGGCCACAGTTAGCTGATCTCCCTCCTAAGCAGGCTGCTTTCTTACTAGTCTAAAAAGTACTTTTTATATACTTAGATGAGAATAGTATTTCCTTTTGTGAAGATTTTACATTTATGAAAGCATCTCTACCCATTTTCTTTAAATTAGTGCCTGCCATAGAATCATTTGTGTTTTAAAACAACAAACTTTTTAGAGTACTTTCAGATTTGCAGTGTTAGTTCTTTCTGTTCTGATTGCTATGATAAGAAAACCCTTTTGAAGACAATTTAAAGAAAGAAAGCTTTTTTTTTTTTTTTTTTTTTTTTTTTGTCTCACAGCTCACGGGTAGTTCCAGCTTGTCGCAGCTGCTTGCACTGTATCAGCTGAAAGGAAGCAGGCAGCGATGGGTGCTAGGGCTAAGATTGCTTTCCATTTTTATGTAATGCAGGACCTAAGCCCAGAGAATGGTGCTACCCACTATTAGGGTGGTTGCTCTCACCTCAATTAACCTAGCCAGCAATGTTCAGAGGCTTACCTAATCTAAACAATGCCCCACTATGGTGTTTTGAGGCTTGTCTTCTGTGTTCTTGGTAATTCCAGATCCTGTCAGGTTGAACATAAGCATTACCTATCACACTGAGGAACTGAGTACGTTGTTCAAAGAATTCCCACATATCCCTTTCCAGTCCTTCCATCTTGTGAAACTAGCTAAGTAGACAGGTTGATTTTCTCTGTTAATTAAAGAATTAAAAGATAGGAAACACTTAGAGAAGTGTAGAAATGAACCATTTATTGGCAAGCATTGTAGACTGGATAGAGAATGGGGCCCCAGAGCTGGGTGACCTCTAACTCGAAAGGGGTCTGGGTTTTTATTTGGGTTTAGTACTTTTGTGCTGATGACTCACTATTTTCCTATAGTATCTAAGGAGTTGACACATCCTTTCTAAGTACATGGACTGGAAACCCTGCTTCTGTCCATGAGCATGGAAATAGCTGTAATGGGTACATGGGTCTGGAAACAACTTGTTGGTTAGTTTTAGGGTGAGCCTTCAACCTTCTCCTTCCTTTTTGGTGTGGTAGGAAAAGAGAAACTCACTGCTGACTAGGGGTCCATGCAAATTTCCTCCCAATTATCCACATCAATGTGTTGCAATGTTTATGATCAATGAGCAAATATTGATAAGCTATTGTTAAAAGTCACAGTTTGTCTTAGGGTTGCTTCAACCTTTGGACTAGACACTGATTTAGCATGAGTCTGCAATGATAGGTGCATAGTTTTCCAACTCAGTAATAACTTGTATTCCATCTAGTTATCCACACAGTCATCCCCCAACCCTTACACTCAAGATCCTTGGTAATCACTTGGCTTTTTATGCTCCTCATAGTTTTGCCTTTTCCAGAATTTCACGTATCTGGAACCATACGGTGCATACTCTGTTTCATATCTACTTTGTTTGTAATAGGCATCAAAATTCTACTAAGCCTTCAGTGGCTTGACTCTTTATCCCTGAACAGTACCAGTACTTTCATTTCAACTTTTTTGTGTGTGCGGTTTTGTGCTTTTTGTGGATCATAAATGTTTACTTTATTATGCAGGCTTGCGTAAAGTCATTTTTCATGAAATGTATGATGTGCTTTGAGCACTCTTCTCCTATCATGCTTCCTTTCTCACGCATCCTCTCTCTCAGATGGTTATTTTTCTAGGTAGTCTTCCTTATACTTTCATGTCTCCTATAGTGCCTGATTTTATAGACCATGAAGTCTCGGAGCCACAAATGAGAGGAATCTCCCACCATGGTTAAGACTGACATCATTTAATATGATCGTTGTCATTGTATCTACTTTTCAAAATGACATAGCTTCATTCTTCTTCCTGAGTTAACAAAATTCCACTGCACAGAGAAGCCAGATTTTCTTTATCCATTCCTGCACTGATGGACATCTACATAATTTCCACAACTTAGCTATTATGAGCAGAGATGCAATTAACATTGATATTCAGTATCTCGGTAAAATGTGTCCTTGAAATCTTTTGGGTAAATATAAGCTGTATAGCTGGGTCACATGATACTTCTATATTTTAGTCTTGTGAGACACCTCCATATGGATTTCTCTAGTGGCAAGATTAATCCACTTCCCAACAACAGTGAATATGGGTTTCCATTTGTCCACATCCTCATCCAAATTTGTTGTAGTTTTTTTTCTTTTAAGGACTGACATTCTGACTGGAGTGAGATACTATCTCCATATGCTTCTCATTTGCATTTCTCTCATGTCTTTTGACTACTTTTATGTCAACCTGACACAAGCTAGTTATATGAAAAGAGGGAACCTCAATAGAGAAATTGCCTCCATAAGATCGAGCTATAAGGCACTTCCTTAATTAGTGACTGGTAGGGGAGGGTCCAGCCCGTGGTAGGTGGTGCTATCTCTGGGATGGTGGTCCTGGGTTTTATAAGAAAACAAGCTGAGCAGAGGGAACAGGCCAGTAAGCAGCATCCCTCCACAACCTTTGCATCATTAGCTCCTGTCTCTAGGATCCTGCCCTGTCTGAGATCCTGTCTGGGCTTCCTTCTGTGATGAAACTGTTGAGGAAGTGTAAGCTGAATAAGTCCTTTCCTCCTCAAGCTTCTTTGGTTATGGTGTTTCATGACAGCAATTGTAACTTTAACTAAAACCATTAGTGATGGAGAATATCTTCTCATATGTTGTTTAACTATCTTGGCCTAATTTTTTGAAACTGGGTACTTATTTCCTTAGCCCATTAATTGTTTTGGTTGTTTCTTATGTGTTTACTTTTTTGGGTTTGTTGTATATTCTTAGTATGAATTTTCTGTCAGGTATAATTCTAACAAAGACTTTTTTTTCATACTGTAAGATGACTCTTTACTCAGTTAACTGTGTCCTATGTCATGGGGAAGTTTTGTTAATTTCATGAAATCCCATTGTCAATGTTAATAACTGTAGTCCTATTCAGAAAGTCCTGGTCCATCAGTATACTAAAGTATTTTCCCCAATTTCTCCTTTACCAGTTTTAGAGATTTGGGTTTTATGTTAAGGTCTTTGGCCAATTTGAAATTGATTTTTGAAAAGGGGGAGAAATAGGGTTCTAAATTCATTATTATATGGGTGGATATGCAGTGTGCCTAGCACCATTTGTTAAAGAGGCTGGTTTTTTTATCAAAGTTAATTTTTTGGCAACTTTGTCTAAAACCAAGTGGCTTTAGCTGCGTGGGTTTATATCTGTGCTCTCTCTTCTGCTTCATTGTTCTACATGTTTCCTTTTGTGCCACTCCATGCAGTTTTCATAACTTTAGTTCTCTGGTACAACTTTGAAGGCATATATGGTTATACCTCCAGCATCGTTCTCTTTCCTACAGATTGCCCTCAGTGTTCAGGATCTTTGGTGATTCCATGCGGATTTTCAGATTCTTTTCCTCTTTATGTGAAGAATGACCATTGGAGTGTTGGTAGGGATGCTACCTACCAAGCATGCAGATTTTCCTGTTGATCCCTCCATCTTGTTGTATGTTCTTCAGTTTCTTTCTTCCACTTGAAATGTTTTAGTTTCTTGACTAAGTTTATTTCTAGGCATTTTATTTTATTGGGGTAATTAATGAGATTGTTTCCATGATCTCCTTCTCAGTATGTTTGCTATTGATATGTGAGAAGGCCATTAGCGGTGCTGAAAGTGCTTATAAGTTCCAAAGTTTTCCAGTGGAGGCTATAGGATCCCTTATAAGTAGAATGATAAAATCTGCAGGTAAGGAAGCTTTGGCTTATTTCCTATTTGTATCTTCCTTTCCTCACCCAAATTCTCTAGCTCAGACTTCGAAGAAACATGATTCAGGGGTAGACAGCCTTCCCTTATCCCTGACCTTAGTGAAAATGCTTTAAATTTTTTCTGCATTTATTAGAAATGTGATATCTGCTGTAGGTCTGTCATGTATATAGCCTTTATATTTCATGTTGTTCTGTTTCTTCTTTTTCTAGTTTCTTCAGGGGCTTTATCATGAAAAGAATGCTGGATTTTATTTTAAAATTTTGCATCTGTTGAAGATGATAATGTAGTTAATTGCTGGGGTCCATTTATGTAATGTTATTTGCATATGTTGAACCATCCCTGAACACTGGTAAGAAATTAATCATCACAAGCTATCTTTTTTATGTATTTTTGAATTCTGTTTGTATTTTATTGATTTTTTTTTCTTTCCACAGCTTTGGTAACAGGGAAGCTTTATGGAATGACTCTGACTACCCCCCTTCACTTTCTCTTTCAAGGAAGTTTGTTAAAATTGGTGTTAGTTTCTTCAAAGGTTGGGTAGAATTCAGCAATAAACCCATCTGGGTCTGGACTTATTTTAGTTGGGAGATTTTGTTGCTGTGGTTCATTACAGATCTCTATGAGAGATCTCATTTAGAGTTTTATCTCATTTAGAGTTAATTTCTGTATTCATCCATTTCTTTTAGAATTTTCTAATTTGTGGTAATACAAGTTTTTAAGATATGTCTGGATGATTTTCTGAGTTTCTTGGTATCTGTTGTTTTACTTTTCACATCTAACTTTGTTGATTTGAATCTTCTCTTTCTTTTGATGAGTTGGGCTAAGAGTTTCCCAATAATGATTAAGTTTTCAAAGAACCAACTCTCTGCTTCGCTGAGTCTTTGTTTTATTTTTTTATTTCCGTTTTATTTTCTGCTTGACATAAGCATATCTTTATTACATTTACCTGTTTATTCTCTGTGTTTGAATGGCATCATGAACATGAATAAATCAGAGGACAACTTGTGCGACTTGGTTCTCCCCTTCTACAATGTGGTCCCAAGGATCAAATTCAGGTAATAAGATTTGGTGGCAAATACTTTACCTGCTGAGCCATCTCACCAGGTTTCTTGCTGATCTTGATCTGTGCCTTTTCTTTTACTGATTTTGGATTTGCATCATCCTTTTTTTGTGGGGGACCGGCCAGCGGGCCCTCACTCCGTAGGTGATTAGCCCTAAGATGCATCATTAAGTTATTTATTTGGATCATTTTGATTTTAATGTAGGCACTTAAAATTATGAACTGCCCTATTATTATGATTTTTGGTGTCTCAGTTAGGATTTCTATTACTGTGAAGAGAAACCATGACCATGGCAACTCTTACAAAGGAATACATTTAATTGGTGCTTACTTACAATTGAGAAGTTCAGTCCATTGTCATCATACTAGGAAACATGGCTGCATGTAGGCAGGCATGATGCTGAAGAGGTAGCTGAGAGTTCAACATCTGAATCAGCAGGCAGCAGGAAGAGACAGTCACACTATGTCTGGATTGAGCATTTTAAACTTCCAAGTCCACCTCCAGTGACACACTTCCTCCAATAAGGCGGCACCTACTGTAACAAGGCTAGCCCTTCTAATATCGCTACTTTCATATCCAAGCATTCAAGCACATGAGTCTTTGGGGTGGGGTATTCCTATTCCAGCCACCCACATGGGAACCCATATTGTGTTCTTATTTTCAATTAATGCTAGGATTTTTTCAAGGACCTATGCATCATTCAGTAGTGTGCTCTTTGTTCTCCATGAATTGGTTTATACCTTAAGGTTTTTTTCACTGATCCTTTTTAGTCTTATTCCATTGTGATCAGGAAAGAATTATTTCACAAAGAATTATTTCAATTTTCCTGTGTATTTTTTTGTCTTTAGTCCTCATATATGATCTATTTTAGAGTAGGTTTCACAGGCTGCTGAGAAGAATGTGTATTCTATAGTGTTTGGATGGAAAA
This sequence comes from Mastomys coucha, assembly GCF_008632895.1. Lineage (NCBI taxonomy): Eukaryota > Metazoa > Chordata > Mammalia > Rodentia > Muridae > Mastomys > Mastomys coucha. The sequence continues at coordinate 146,120,566 of NW_022196904.1, forward strand.
TTCTATGCATGTTTGTTAGATCCATTTGGTTGATTATGTCATTTTACATTCTCTGTTGAATTTCTGTCATGATGATTGTGTAGATCAGTTTTTGCCAAATTGACTCAAAGCAGAGTCATGTGGGATGAAGGAACCTCATTTGAGGAATTGCCTCCATCACGCTGGTCTGTAGGGATGTTTGTGGGGGAATTTTTTTGATTAATGTTTTAAGTGAGATGACCCTACCTATTATGGGTGATGTCACCACTGGGCAGGTAGTCATGATTTGTGTAAGAAGGAAAGCTGTATGCCATAGAAAGAAAGTCTATAATAAACTTTCCTCTGTGATTTCTGCATCAGTAACTGCCTCCAGGTCCCTGTTTAAGTTCCTTCCCTGACTTCCCTTAATGATAACTGATAAATGGAAGACACAATAAACCCCTTTATTCTCAAGTTGCTTTTAGTCACTGTTTTACCATGGTGGCAGAGGAACAAACTAGAACTATGGCTTGTCTATTTATTGGTGGAGAGTTGGACATTAAAATTATCCACTATTTCTGTAATGTTGGGATTAATCTGTCCACTTAGATCAATAGTATTTGTTTTATAAAAACCAGGTGTACTAGTGTTCTGTGCACATGTGTTTAGAATAGTAATTTTTCTTGATGAATTGTCCTCTTATTTACCATGATATCTCTGTCTCTGTCTCTGTCTTTCTGTCTCTCTATCTCTCTGTCCCCCCTCCCCTTGCAGGTGAGAAAGCAGTACCTGGACTCTTAAGTCCTAACCAACCATTTTTCTTCCCCTTGCCCATTTATTGTGCAGGGTAGGATGGATGGTGTCCTTCCTGGAACAGGTGAAGGCTTTCTTCAACGCTGACCTTACCCACAATTCAGTCTGGTACAGTTAGACACACTCAGCTTAGAAACACAGGTAAAACTGTAAGTACCTATAAAATTGAAAGACTTCAGGGGAAAAGGCAATAACATTTTTCATATATGTTCTTGGTGAGCAGGGGGACTTCATAGGTGATGTTCACAGCTTGATGAGACTGGTTTTGTTGTTTTTCTTCAAACCCTGTCATTCCTCTTGACTTGTCAATTGACTAGGTCATACCTAGATGCTTACCCTATTATTTACCTTCTCCACATTCTGAACCTTGCCATTTTACCTCAAACATACATTATTTTTTTCTTATTTTCTTTTTTTTTTTGCTTTTGTTTTTTATATTAGATATTTTCTTTATTTACATGTCATATGATTTCTCTTTTCCCAGTTTCCCCTCAAAAGAACAACAACGAAAAACAACAAAAACCCCCAAAACAAACAAACAAACAAACCCCCAAAACCCCAAAAAAACAAGAACAAACCCCTGTTGCCTCCCCCCTCACCATGCTTGCCACCCCACCCTCTTCCACTTATTGGCCCTGGCATTCCCCTACACTGGAGCACAGAACCTTCACAGGGCCAAGGGCCTTTCCTCCCATTGATGATCGACTTTGCAATCCTCTACTATACACAAGCTGCCAGAGCAATCCGTCCCACCATGTGTACTCCTTGGTTAGTGGTTGAGTCCCTGGAAGCTCTGAGGGTACTAGTTAGTTCATATGGCTGTTCGTCCTAAGGTGCTGCAAACCCTTCAGCTCCATAGGTCCTTTCTCTAACTCCTTCATTGGGGACCCTGTACTCAGTTCAATGGATGGCTCCACCTCTGTATTAGTCAGGTACTGTCAGAGCCTCTCAGGAGACAGCTTTATCAGGCTGGATTGTCCTTCCTTCAGTCTCTGCTCTATAGTTGGCCTCTGCAACTCCTTCCATGGGTATTTTATTCCCCCTTTTGAGAAGGAATGAAGTATCCACATTTTGGTCTTATTTCTTCTTGAGTTTCTTGTAGTTTATGGATCATACTTTGGGTATTCTGATCTTCTGGGCAAGTATCCACTTATCAGAGAGTGCATACCATGTGTGTTCTTTTGTGATTGTGTTACCTCACTCAGGATGATATTCTCCAGATCCATCCATTTCCCTAAGAATTTCATAAATTCAGTGCTTTTAATTGCTGAGTAATACTCCATTGTGTAGATGTACCACATTTTCTGTATCCATTCCTCTGTTGAGGGAAATCTGGGTTGTTTCCAGTTTCTGGCTATTATAAATAAGGCTGCTATGAACATAGTAGAGTGTGTGTCCTTATTACATGTTGGAGCATCTTCTGGGTATATGCCCAGGTGTAGTATAGCTGGGTCCTCTGGTAGTACCATGTCCAATTTCTGGAGGAACCGCCAAACTGATTTCCAGAGTGGTTGTACTAGCTTGCAGTCCCACCAGCAATGAAGTAATGTTCCTCTTTCTCCACAACCTCTCCAGCATCTGCTGTCACCTGAGTCTTTTATCCTAGCCAATATGACTGGTGTGAGGTGGAACCTCAGTGTTGTTTTGATTTGCATTTCCCTGATGACTAAGGATATTGAACATTTTTTTAGGTGCTTCTCAGCCATTCGGTATCATCAGTTGAGAATTCTTTGTTTAGCTCCGTACCCCATTTTTTAATAGGGTTATTTGGTTCTCTGGAGTTTAACTTCTTGAGTTCTTTGTATACATTGGATATTAGCCTTCTATCAGATATAGGGCTGGTAAAGATCTTTTCCCAATTTGTTGGTTGCTGTTCTGTCCTATTGACAGTGTCTTTTGCCTTACAGAAGCTTTGCAACTTTATGAGGTCCCATTTGTCAATTCTTGATCTTAGAGCACAAGCTATTGGCATTCTATTCAGGAAATTTCCCCTGTGCCTATTTGCTAGAGGTTCTTCCCCAGTTTCTTTTCTATTAGTTTCAGTGTATCTGGTTTTATGTGGAGGTCCCTGATCCACTTGGACTTGAGCTTTGTACAAGTCAAACATACATTATTAACCCTCACATTTGTTTTTACTTTAACTTCTCCCCTCAAGGACCTAGAACTTAATCTTATTGGGCAGGATGCATCAACTGCTCTGTCTACTTATGACTAAATGGATGTATCAGCTAGATGGGTTCCTCCCTGGAGCTGATGCTGTGAAAAGTGGATTGTACGGTATCCAGGACCTCTTCCTCTTCTTTAATACTATTGTTTTTCAGACACTACAACAGCAGCACATGCTTGCTTTCTAGTTCACCTTGCTTGGAATGTCATTTTTATCTTTATACCTTAAAGTTATGTCTTCCCTACTCTAGTGTGGCTTGCTGTCATATTGCATTTGTTTATCTATGCCTTTAGTTCCCCCGCAGCATTCCTTTAAGTATATTACCTACTCTGGTTTAGTGGTCTTGAATTCCTTCAGCTTATTTTCATCATGGGATGATACATGGTTTTGCTGGCTGTATGATCTAGGTTGACCATTGTCTTGCAGTGCCTGGTATCCACTGTTCCACTGTCCCTTGGGTTTTAAGGTTTCCATTGAACAATGTGCTATATAATTCTGACAAGCTGCTTTTTATCTGTGATTTTTCTCCTCTTCATTGATCTCTTGGTATCATTTCTTTGTTCCTTATGTTTAGTGTTTTAACTATCACATGACCTGGACAGGCTAATTCTGGTCTTGTTTGTGTGGCTTAAATATGCTTCCTGAATCTGGGTGGTTATCTCTCTAGATTTAGGGAGTTTCTGCTATGGTTCTATTGGATGCTGTGTTTACACTGTTAGCCTGAAACTTCATTTATTCCTGTTAATCCTAAACTTGGTCTTCCAGTAGTCTTGCATGAAACTTGTATGCTATGTTAATATTTTTATTATTTTATCTTTTTAGATACTTGAATATTTTAATTCACCTCTCCTGTGTCCCAGTTCCTATATTCCTTCTTATTTCATTCTATTGGCAAAGCTTTCCATGGAAAATCATCATCATATCATTTACTTATTAAATTTTTTATTTCTAAATTTTTATCTTTTTCAGTATTTCTTTTTATTGAATTCCTAATTCATGTCCAATATTTCTTATTTTATTCAGCTGCTAATTTGTATTTTGTTTGAATTCATTTAAGAGTTTATTTAACTATATTAAATATTCTTGTAATTATCCTTTTAAGCTCCTTGTATGGAATTTTCAAGGGGGATGTCATATTGTCTGGAGTTGACATGCTATTTATCTTATTGAGACATCCATCTGAATAATCTTCACAGGCTCAATTAAAAAAAAGTTGTATCATTTCAATTAAAGTACTTAAAACCATCAAAATGGGCTAACTTGTGGTAAAATTATGACAGTTTTAAGCTTCAGTCCATGTGCTCAGGACATCTGGTAAAACTCCTATATCTCTCCCAGAGTAGAATATTAACCGTGGAAGCAACCACAGCTGCTGGATAGGCCACTGTACAAATGCCATGCTAGCCATTAAAACACTGATCTATTTAACTTCAGAGATTATTGGAGGATCAACAAGCAAGGACAGTATATTGCTTTCTTAGTTACTTTTTATTGCAGTGATGAAACAGCATGACAATGACCAATTATAGAAGAAGAAGTTTAACTTAGGCATATGGCAGCAGGCAGGCAGGCAGGCAGGCAGGCAGGCAGGCAGGCACACAGTGCTGGAGCAGTAGCTGTGGATTTACATCTTTATCAGCAAGTAGGAGACAGAGGGGTAACTGGGAATGGTGTGAACTTTTGAAACTACAAACTGGCCCTAGCAACACACCTCCTCCAACAAGGCCATACCACCTAATCCTTCCCCAGTAGTTCCATCAGCCTGGGAAGGAAATATTCAAGCAAAGGAGCCTGTGCGGCATTCACATTCAAGTCACTGCAGGTGATAAATAAGATGCTAATTACTAATATTAGAGATGGAAAGGATGGATGTAGAAAAAATTTCAGGTAGGAAGAAAGAATCAGGGAATTATTAAGTTCTACAGGGTTTAGAGATTATTAAAGTTTTAGAAGGGAAGAATTCAAAGCCTGTCCCTTCAAGTAGGCAATCCTGAGTAATGTGGTATTTTTCAAAAATATAATGTTCTTTTATTAAATTTCATCTTCTAAATTTTATTTTAATTTTGTTCTCATTTTTGATATTCAATATTTAAGAAATTAAAAAAAAACGAGGAGATGGGAAAGAGAGAACTATATGTGCTGTGGATAGAAAGAAAAGTGGAGAATCAATATTAGTTGACCTGGGGGTGAGGCGCATACAGCATGATTATATTCTTCCTGAAGCAAGACCATTTCCAGACATTTCTCCAAGAACTGCCTTCTTTCGGGTGTTGGGTGCAGCATACACACTACCCTGATCATTGGGGAGGTGACCTTTATAATTCCAGATTATTAAACCAGATTTGAGTATGCATTGGCCCAGTGACATTATACTAATTCCCTATGGGGTTGAGTTTCTGGGACAACTGTGCACTGTAGTTCTCTGTTGTCTCCTTCATGTTCTCTTGGGTCCAGCTGTGCTCTGTGCAGAATGGAGAGAACCCTTACTGCATTTCCCACTGACCTCAGCAGCAGTTGTGGAGGACCATCTGCCTCAGCCTCCCAGTGCTGCACTTCTGTGCCTTTCGTCATGACCAAGGATGAGAATCGGGCACCTGGTCACACCAGGTACTATTCACTGCTGTAGCTCTCCACTCGTGGCGCAGTAGAGAAAGGAAGATGCAGTATCTTCTGAATGTCTACTGAGTGTTAATAGTGTAGCCATCTGCAAGAGCTGGCCACAGTGCATAGAATTCTCCTTCAACTTCTGAGTTTCTTCCGGCCCATGGCTCCTAAAACACTGCTGCAGTTCTTCCCTCTGGCTGTTTATGGACCTCAGCTAGACCCTGGACTGTACATGCCTTTAGCTCTTGGGTGCCACTGTCAGCTATTGATCCAGTCTATAGTAGCCCTGCTTACTGTTTCTACAACCCTACTTCCTTCTGGTTTCTATTGACATCTCTGAAGTCACTTGCTGCCTTGGGTACCAGCTTCTGGTTCATGACCACTCCTCCCTGCATCCTTATGGAGATATTACCTGGCTTGATACATTCAATAACAGTTATTTTCTCTGGAACATGCAGTTTTAGGGCCCACCCATGTTGTTATCTCTAGAGTCAATATGCCAATGTAACTGTCGCTGTGGTATCCTTCATATGCCCTCTTTGTATCCCCTGATATTGTACCCCTTCTTTCAGGGATGAACCTGCGTGACTCCAGGCATCTGTCCCTTTGCGCCAGGTGCCATGGTCATCTTTCCATTTCTTTAAGGCTCTGTTTGGAGATTTCAAATTTTGTAAAACATTTTTGGGAGAAAAATGTGTATGTGTGCACTGATGCTTTGATTAGATTGTACCAAATTATTCCCCAGAGAATACCTCACTCACCCTCCAGTTAGCTACACATGGAAAATGTCAAGATTCATTTCACAGATTTTTGTATTAGATAATTCTCAGGGTTGTTCAATTGTGGAAAGTATAAAAAGATCTCTTTTCTCTTAATTCACTTTTCTGATGACTCTTGTATTGATTGGACTGACTCCCTTGTCTGTAAGTTGCATGTGTTTATCTCCCTTTACTATCTTTCTGTCTTCTCTCTAGAAAGTGTCTTTGTGGCAATTATGTGAGTCCATAATCCCTGAAATATCTCCCTTCTAGCAAAAAGGTGCTGGCTTCCTGGAATTCCTTACATTACACCACAGGAAGCAAATCCTTTCATATTTTCCAATCCCTAGTTGGCCCATGGAATAAATTCTAACTGTGCTCTGGTGCAGGGTTTCAGACTTTGCAGCATCAATTTTATTATAAGAGTGTAACATAGTAGTGAGGGGCATGTGTACTTAATTCTGAATAATTAGAAATAACACGCTTAGCATGACCTTCAGAAGGAAACTAGGTACTACTGAAATATGTATAGGTGTCTTTGTCTAGTGAGGAAACAGAAGACTGTTACATGGCACTGTCAAGTGTAATATTTATGCCTTGTTCAAGGAGCTTGTTTGCAGAGTAAATATACTTCTAGTTTTAGCTAGCTGCTCAGTCATTAATACAGCTGAGGAAATAAGAATTATTGCCAGCTAGTTTTTACTTCTTGTTATTCTGCTCAAAACTATATTAATTTTGTGAGATTACACACATTTATTTATACTGTGATATTTCTCTCTGTGTACTTTTTATATCAAGAGGTCCCCCTCCCCCTGTGAAGCTCTTCTTTTCATTTGGTAGAGTTGAAGTATTTTAAATTGTATGCCTTTGTCTTACATTTAAGAGTATCTACACATTTCTTTTTTTTTTTAATCTAATAGCTAATTTTTGAGATGTTTTTGCATGACCTAATAAAAGATCCCCTTTCTAGTTTAAAAATAGAGAAAGGAAGTATTCTTTTGTTTTTATTGTACTGTTCACTGACCTTTAATTTTTGTATTTTCCTAGCTTTATGTAGATATAAGTGCCACATAGAACATGGCATACTTACAGTATACAGCATTGTGATTCGATCTCTCGATTGTCTATGGGAATCACCATCATTTCTGTCTCCTGTCTTTATGATGATCACTATCCTGAGTGATCAAAAGTGCTTGGTGGCCAGTGCTATGTCTTTTAGTATGCAGGTCTACCTCTCAGATGTCTGCTTGGGCTCTGATGTCTATCCATGACCTCTGTCTGTCTTTTAAACAAAGTTGCCTGTTTGTTCCATTTTGGAGTAGTTTAGTTCCTTATATACTTTAGGAATTTGTCCCTCCCAACTGCAGGTTGCCTTGTTATTTTGTTGGTTGTTCCCTTTGCTGTGCATTTAGTTCTATGCAGTTCCATTTATTTATTTATTTATTTATTTATTTATTTATTTATTTATTTATTGCTCCTTATGATTGGGGTTCACATCCATGGAACCATTGCCAAAACCAATATCTTTAGTTCCCCTTATGTTTACTCCTAGGAATCATGCAACTTCAAGTCTAAACATTTAAGTCTAAAATCTATTTTCAGTTGAGTTTTCTATATGTTGTAAGGAAAGTATCTAACTTACTTTATTTTTTAACATTTGTTGAAAATATTTGTCTACTTGAATATTTTTAGTAACTTGTCAAGTATAAGCTGACAGGATTGGGAATTTGTGTTTCAAGGTTGGACATCTTAGTGGATTACCTAGGGACAAAGATGTTTGCCTGTAAAAGCAATGTTGAGTTGTTTTTGTTAGTTTCATTTTTGTTTTCTTAAGGAGTTTTGCTTTATGTTTGTTTGCTTGCTTATTTGTTTGTTTTCTGAGAAAGGTTCTCTCTGTCTATCTCAGACTGGGCTTGCATTTGCAAACCTCCAGCTTTGGCCTCACTAGAGCTGGAGTTAGAAGTCTGCAGTAGCATGCTTACCACGTGCTTTCTTCCCAGTGCCCTTAGAATAAAGGCTTGCTCAGTTAGTGGAGGAGATAGGAAGCTCTTATGAGCTCACAGGCTAGTCACTTTAGCCAAAATCCTGAGTGCTAGTGTCAGTGATGGGACCTTGTCTCAAAAACTAAGGTGGGGAGAGAGATAAAGACATCCCAAATCAATCCCCTGACCTCTACACGTCATCCATGCACACAAACGCATGCATGTATATACAGCACACAGAATATGACAGTAACAACAAAGAGTGTGGGCATTATTAAAAGTAAAGGGATTTAGATGAACAGAATTAGTCAGATATCATTTAAATAACATCCCATAGTCAACTGTGAGAGTCACTTATTCCCAATTTGATTTCATTCTCATTCTATTCACAAATGTCATCATGGGGTTACTATAACCTTTCAGTGTAATAAGGAAAACAGACCAACTTGACATAATATGATACCATCATGAGGAATAATCAGTGTTAATGAAAGTTAGAGAGAAAAATGCCTCTTTGGGGAAAAAGCTGGGATGCTGTCTGTAGGAGATGACATTTAGGTTTAGTCATAGATGTGAGGATTGCAGCAAAATCTTAGCAATAAGCAAATAGGAAAATAAATGTTCTTCATTCAAATCTCAGCATCATGTGTGACAACAGAGCCAAGCATGACCTGCAAATGTCCCCAGGACATGTTATTAGCTAAAAACAAGTCAGGGCCTACCACCGAGCCATTCCTAGTCCCTGCTTAACCTTCTTCAAGAGCAGTGTCTTCCATATCTCTGTTAGGCCTATCACTGAGCCATGCCCATCCCCTGCTTAACCTTCTTCAAGAGCAGTGTCTTCTATATCTCTGTTGGGCCCTGTCACTGAGCCATGCCTATTACCTGCTTAACCTTCTTCAAGAGCAGTGTCTTCTACATCTCTGTTGTGACAGTCAATGCTGATTGTCTTAGACCGGTTATACTGTTGAGCTTAATTTCCCTTTTGATCCATTAACCATTCCAAATGTGCTGGAGTTTGTGATTAGTTTTGCTGAGGAGCTTTTTTTTTGTTGGAGAACGTGGGTGGCTTTTCAACCCTGTTTTTCTGGGAGTATTATGCAGATTTAATAAGAACTCTGGTTACAGGAAATTTGTGGAGACAAAGAGATGCAAAACTAATATTATGTTAGTATTTATTACCTTCTGAGCATATTCGAAACATGAAAGGGCTTCTACCTAACAGATTCGAGAGAACAAAGGAATGGCCAAGTGTGTTCAGTTCTGGAGCCTGCCCTTCCCTCATCCACAGCTCTTGATGTAACTGGAAAGAAAAAGGCACAGGAAAGGCTGCTCTCCGCCGCCGTGTTTCACCCGTGATGCCTACGCCATCATCTTCTCATGGGTGAATGAATCCTGTATGCCAAATACTTGTTGACATTTCCACAGCAAGGATAGCACTTCCAATTACTGGGTTCTAAAAAAAGGATTTGAGCAGGGGCATAGTGGAGTTATAGATTTATTGAAAACAGCAATATGCATCTGAACAGAATCCAAAGAAAGTGGAGAGGCAGGAAAGGAGATGCTGAACATGTCAGCGAGACAGTGAAATTTTTGTCATGGGCGTAACCTGGCTTTGAGAGTCAATGTCCTAAGCCCTCTGCTTTCTTGTCTACAAAATAAAAGTGGATTGATTTTGCTCTAACCCCTTTCCATAATTTGAAGACTCACATGACAGTCTTGTGTGAGCAGTATGTGATATGAGGGTTTGGGGAGCTCTCCTCTGTGATGCTGTTGATGCCCACGGGTTCCTCCTTTTTCTCTAGAGAACATCAACAGAACAGCACTTAGAGAGGAGCAGTGATGCACAGCATTAAGAGAGAAACTCAGCTTACCAAGTCACTTCTTGGAAGCATATTGAGACATATGACATCCTCCTGATAAAAGAGTTCAAGCTCAGAAGTCAGCTGGAAGATCTGTGCCTGCTTTCCCCAGTGAAAATAGAAGACCAGCAGATGCTATCACTTCTATTCCCACCTTTAAAACAAGGGTGTGAACTGTGCTAGCATTCTGTGGACAATAAGGTAAAATCATGCTTTGGCAGGTCTAGTGGAGCAGCCAGAGGCCTCCAGAATTGCCATCTGTCAAGAATAAATATCTATTTGTTTAAGCCACTGGTAAAACGAGACAAAATAGAGCAAAACCATCCAATCCCTTAGTGTCTTGATGGACAATAAATAGACACTCCCTGCAAACTGCAATTAACCTACTTAGAAAAGAAGTGATCATCTACAATGCTAGATGCTTAGTTTTTTAACATTGTGTGTACTATAATATATCAGGTTATCTAACTTATCAGGCTATAGTTTCAGCTATGTGAAAAACTCAGAAGATATTCAGGTATTTATACTATGTTCCTGTTGATTGTATGGCCAAGAATAACTCAGAATACAGGATGCTACAGATATGTCTGGGGCAAAACGTGAATCCAAAAGCTATCTGGTGAGTAGCGGCTGGCTTGTCCTGCAGTCGAGTTTTGGAGTTCTCATTTTTTCATAAAAAATTAATGTAACCATGACATTATCTTCCTATAAAAGGACAAAAGGATACTGCATGTAATAATCATTCTCCAGAAGAGTATTGAGTCAAGGAGCCTGTTAGCCACAGAGCCACTAGGTTTTCATGTATCACAGATGAAAGTCCTTTTTACATTTTTTGGCTGAGGAAGAATTTTCTCTAAGACTTCTTTATGTTTAAAGTAAGAAATAAATTTATTTATGAGATATAATATGTTACTTTTAGGTGTGTATACATTATAGAATTTCTGAATGGAGCTACTTAGCATTACCTTTACAAGTGTATCTTGTTTGATAAGTAAGAATACTTACAGTTGATTCTCTTACCAGTTTTAAAGCGTTCTAGACATTGTTCACCATAGTTATCACATCGAGATCGTTTTGTTTTGAGTGGGTTGAATCCAGGGCCTCACATATGCAGAGGAAGCATTCATTCTGTCACTCACTCACCCATAGCCCTAGCTCTTCTGACCAAAAGATTTTTAGAGTTATTTTTTTTCTATCCAACTGAAATTGTCTATGCTTTTACTAACAACTTCCTAATACCTACTCTCTGCCAGCTGCTGATAACCACTGTTCTCCTCTAAGATTGTAATGCCTTTAAACAATGAATATTATTCTTCAAGTGAAAAGGTGACCTACTTTTACAAGTCAAGCTTGCCATCTATATTACAAGTTGCTAAGGACCTGCTTACAAGCATCTGTCCATGCATAGAAGGAATGTTGAAAGTATGATACGCTACGGTTAACTCTAAATCATTTATACCTACTTTCACCTGCATCAAGGAATAAACACATAACGCTGATGTGCTGTATATCACATACTTTACATACCCACCATCTCTCTCACCAGCTTAGTTTGGTCATGGCAATACTGATGTATACATCTGAAAGAAATTTCCATATAAAATACACTAGGCAAGGCTGGTTTCTTGCCAATGACTTTGCCTACATAGGGAGCCATCTAGGAAGCCTTACACCTAAGCTAGTGTAACAGAAAGCTACACCTGGGTGCACAGTAGCACAGTGTGGGGAAAGGGGTACATTTGTACTTGGAAGCACCCCACATCTTATATGTATATCCTGGCTTTCCTTTTCCTAGTACACAGCTGCTCACAGGGAAAACTTGATGTATGGTCTACCAGTGTGCTCGGAGAGATCCCCAAATGTGACCTCCTGCTGGAAGAAATACTAGATAAGATCCAGCACGTGATACATTTCAATTAACATGGAAGGGAGCTGTTGCCTCACAGGGTGTAGCACAAAGCTACAAAATGAGTCAAGAATATAAAATTTGAAGGCGAACGTATATTAGACAGTAGTTTTCTGAGTATGTACTAGAACCTTGTATTTCTACAACACTGGAATGGTTGTTTAAGGATCTTGATCTCTCTATCTTCTTTCTATCCTTCTTTATCTCCTATCTAGTGGTAGAGCTGAAACCAGGAGCTGGGGGAGGGAATGAAGGGTGGAGAAAAGAAGAATCCACATATTAGCAAAGACCAGCTACAAAATAGTAACATTATTGATTGACTGATTGATTTGAGAAAGAAAAGAATAAAAATTAATCTTGGCTATTCTGAGTCACTCAACCCCAGTAGAGAGCTTCCTCTTAGACTGTTCTTCTTTTTGACCCTTTCCTTTCTGTTTTACTGTGTTACACAGGCCTGAGCAGCCACCCTGGCCTTGCCACCATGAAATAGCTACTGCTGTCATCTTGGTCAATGTATCTAGTCTTTTCTTCGGGTAATGATGGTTTTAGACAGGGTTTCTCTATGTGACAGCCCTGGCTGGCCTCTTATTCACAGAGATCCACCTGCCTCTGCCTTCTAATTACTAGGATTAAAGGTGTGCGTTTAGTGTCTAGTCTTTAAAGGATAGCTAGGCCAGGCTCCTCCTTTAGTATACCCTAACTCCCCTCAGCCCCTCCCTCTACCTATATTTGCCATTTTGAGTCTAAAGCCCAGGCCTATGTCTGATACTGGTGTAGCCACTTTTTAATTCATTGAGTTGTTGGAATAGTGAAGCTATGACCCTCATATTGGGAGTCTTGTTAATGAAATGTCCAGGCTTATCAATATTAAGTGTCAATGTTTTCAAATTTATCAAGCTTCTTTTTCTTTCTTACTAAAGAAAACAATTCTTGTTGACATGATTTTGGAAGTGCCTTTCTTTCTGGGTTTTTCAGATGCTTTCCCTCCAAGGCATTTTAATACTGGCCTCAGACATGTAAATTTTTACTTTAAAATGGCTTTCGGAAAGGAATGTAAAGCTCCAAATAGCAAACACAACAGTGGCAGGAGTTGACGTGATAAGATGTTGGGAATGTTGGGAGTAAACTCTTTTTTGGAAAATTTTCAATATACTTTCTAAATCAGCAGCTCCCTCCCTCCCCCCTCTAGATAGGAAAGCCCGCAGTTTGCAGGAACACACTGGTTTAATAAAATTGCCCTTCTTCCTTCTACTAAAAGTTTACCTGCGAGAGCCCCGAACATAATAAAATCAGATTATGAAGGCAATCATATTTACTTGTAATAAATCAAATCTTGCAGACATCAGTTAAGTCTCCCTACTGCACTGGGACAATATCACGCGTGCATACATCAATACCTGAGGTGTCAGAAATATATTTCATAAGTTCAGAAAAATTGCACAGACACGTGCAGCACCATTATGAGCAGCACATTTGCAATGTGAACGCTATGATGTATAAAGTGGCTTTGTTCGTACATTTAATAAGCACCACGTGTCAAGACCACAAACATAATGGAATTTGCTGGTGATTTCTTACCATTAAATGTAGGTTATTGTTTTCAGGGGCAAAAAAAAAAATCTTTCCCATGCTTTGCTAATATTATCCATTTTTAAACACCCAACCTCCTTCCACATAGCAACAGCCTCTTTAAATTAGCGAGTAAATAAATAAATAAAACCAGGCCTACCACTGTGATATTAAATTAGGTTGGACAAAAATAACTATTGGTCTCACTCTTTGTCTGGAATTGGTGGCTATGAAAAGCTATGCTTTATCTTCTCAAGACATCTTTTATAATTACAGAAGTCTGAACATTCACTGTCTTCCACAGAAAGGTCTCTAAACAATGTGGCATTTTCAGGCTAGCTTTGTCAAACTTGCGTATCTCTTTTCTCCAATCCAATAGCAGCGATAGCTAGCTTAGATATTAGAGGTACACAGTAGAATTTGAGTTTAAGGAGTCCATTAATTTTGCAGTAGTGATTTAGGGCAATTGGCACTGGTGTGTATCTGTTTCAAGTATCTTTTCATAATTTTGGTAGGTTTATTTTAAGGATTTTAATATATACCCTTTGCTGAGAATATTTATGAAACTGTTTTGGGAGTGATAAAAATTAGTGCAGAATATTCTTTACTTCATTTGTTTTTTAAAGTATGTATTTTTAAATGTTGGGCACAAGAGTGTATGTTTGTAAGCTGGGCTTTATGGATACTGAGTTTGAGGGCAGCCTAGGATGAAGAAAGAGACCCTGCCTTATAAACTAGAAAGTATCTTCTCTACAACCTGGGGTTATGAGTTCTATTATGAAGCTTGTGCTCTCTCAGTAGAGGGGAAATTGTTGGGAAAACTGTAGAGACATGGAGCGCAGTAGGGGAGGGAATGGACATGATGCTGGGACAGTGTCTGATCTCTAACACATTTGCATTCATATGTACCCAGTGATGCTGGCACTATGGCACCAAATGATGTCTTAGAGCGGTGGCTCGCATTAGGGCATACCACACACTAGGCCCAAGCAGTTCCATGTGTTAAAGGTTTAATTGAGAGGGAGAGAGGGGGCAGTAGCAGAGAGAGAGGAGAGAGAGAGAGAAAGAGAGACAGAGACAGAGAGACAGACAGAGAGAAACAGAAGAGAGAGAGAGACAGACAGAGAGAGAAAAGGGCCAGGTGATAGTAGGCACGCCTTTAATCCCAGCACTTGGGAGGCAGAGGCAGGTGGATTTCTGAGTTCGAGACCAGCCTGGTCTACAGAGTGAGTTCCAGGACAGCCAAGGCCATACAGAGAAACTCTAACTCAAAAAACAAAACAAAACCAAAAACAAACAAACAACAACAACAAAAAGCCAAAACAAACAAACAAACGAAAAAGTGCACAAAACCCCAAAACTCTACTTAGGTGAGATTTACAAGACAAAGGGGATAAGACACAAAGGGTTCTGATGATGAGCAGTGCATTGCTCGAGGTATGGCCTGGAAAGGACACAGCATGGAGCTGATGGAGGGGGTGGAGCATGAACTTCAAGGAGAAAATAAACAGACGTGTAGGGAAGGAAAGACCAGAAGTCTGTATAGTCTCTAGAAGAAGGAAATTCATGACTGTGGAATTCTGCTGTTGAAATTCTGCCCAACGAGATTTTTTTTTTTAAAGCACTGCTCTAAAGAAGCCTAGAATTTGTATTTATCACAGAATATTTTTAAATGGAACATTTTTTTTCCATACTTGATATTTTTGGAAATCAATATTTCCATTCACAACTTCTTTTAACGGTGCTATTTGTAAACTGCCCACTCTGGATGTCCAATGCTGGTTGGTATTAGTAAAAGCCTAATCTCAGAATCTGACTTCTGGCCAGGCCACAGAATCTGCAGCAGCCTTCTCTGCCCTTTGTCAGGCACATAGGCACCCTAGAGCACCATCTCGGTGTCTAGGAGTCTCTGACGACAGACAATCCGGGTAGTCCTGGTGCCAGGATATCTCATCTGGGAAATACCTTAACATCCAAGGGGGCATTGGTGATGTCGGCATGGAATATCCCCTCCCTAACACTTTCTCAGCTATCTGGAAAATACCTTAATATCTAAGGGGGCATCGGTGATGTCAGCACAACATATCCCCACCACCCTTATCTCTGCTTCCCTCTGGGAATTTAGAGAGCCTGACTGCAGGCTCCTGACTCGATCTAGAACAGTCTTCCATTTCTGCCAAAGAGTTTCTTCAGAGACCTGACATGCTGTCTTTCTGTGGCTCTGGGCCTAAATCCTCCCCATTTTTTTGCCATTCTGAGTGTCTGTACTGTTTTAAATAACATGCCCTCACTGTACTTGGACCCAAAGCTGATAAGTCAGCCTTGTTTATCTGTCCATCTATTAGGAAGTGCCAGACCTGGAATTACCTATGGGAGAGGAGGTGTTGGTATGGTCATAAGGAAACACAGATACATTTTCCAAGGGAGAGCAGGGCACTGGGCAGTGTCTATGCTTACCTACCTCAATTTCCTCCTGAGAAACCTTTCTCCTTTAGTCATTAGGATGATGAATATTCGTCATTAGTAACTGCATCTTCCCGAATTAGGGCTATGGGAAAATCAAGGAGAAAGTCTTTCCTCTGACCGTTGACCTTCGTTAAGCAAAGCTCCCTTGGGTAGAGTGGTGGCTTGTAAAAGTTGTTTGCCTAGTAGTTAAGTGGGGGCAGAGAAATATTTTCTTCATTGAGTTTCCCAAATATTAATTTTATCATTCCATTGGAGGCATGGAGATCTGAGTGGCTTTTGCTGGATTGGTCTGAAACCCTGATGAAGTATTCACTGGAGTTCAACATATCCTAGGTGAGAGAAAACAGATTTTGTTTAGAGGTTAAGCAGAAATAGCTTAACAGCATGGCCAGGAGGAAGACCAGCAAGAGCCCTGCCAAGGGAAGCAACTAAGATATCCAGTTCTGAACTGCAGAGCTGTTTGTTCCAAGACAGCTGTCCACTAGTCTGGGAAGTGAAGGTATCTGACACTTGTTTTTAGCTTCGCTGAAAAGCATCAATACTAAAAGGCATAACCTCCCATTTCCTGTATCTAAGCTTCTGTTTTACCATTCTTGGTAATTTAAGATATATAAATACAAACATTTTAAAGATGAGTTTTGACTGCTAGCATATCTTTTCAAAAACTTGGTTTTCAAGGTCCTTATCTTAGTCAAACCAAAAATAATAACTCTAAAATTTGAAACTGAAGTTCATTTGTAAAATTGCTTAACCTATTTAAAGCCATAAAAGGCAGTTTATAGATGATCTTAATGTTTTTCTTTATATGTTAAATACAATTCCTCTTTTATAATGTATTTGAGACAATAACATAACTTTTTGTGCTTCTAGATATAAAGAAGAATAATAACTTAAGTAAAATACATATTCTATGATTAACCACTAGTGCTGCAAATGTAAACAGGTAACTACACAGGTAGAAGGAGAAAAAGGAGGTGGTAGCTCAAATTTCAGCTACTTTGTGAACTCAAATTAGACTGTTTGTTTGTTGTTTGTTTTGAGACAGGGTTTCTCTGTGTAATAGTTCTGGTTGTGCTGGAACTTACTTTGTAGACCAGACTGGCCTCGAACCCACAGAGATTATACAGCCTCTGCTTCCCAAGTGCTGGGATAAAAGGCACATGCCATCATGCCCAGCTCAAATTAAACTTGTTAATAGAGGCAATTTCTAAAAATGTACTATAATAAGACTTAAATGCTTGGCAAGTTTGGGCAGCAAGACAGTTCTTAGCAGGATTGGAGGCTCTTGATCACCTTCAGTTAGCATGTGAATAAGTATCCTGGCTTTGTTGAGGCCCTTAAGGGATACTTTCCTCTGATCAAAATAATGGATTCAGAGCTCTGCATCTGACCTTAGGTAAAGATGTGGCATTCTGATCTGCACCAGAGAGCAGAACATTTTATGATATTATCCTCTCTATTAATCGGCCTGGGTCTGTCAGTCGTCTGGCCAGAATTCTATCCCTCAAGAAAAAGGATTCACTAGAAACCATGCTAAAGAGATGAGAGGAATAATTACCCTTTATTGATAAGTATAATATACAGGCAGAAGACCCTCCCTCAGGGCAGCTGCTTATAGATCTTAACGGCTGAACCTGCTCACTTCTGAATTCCAAGTCTAAAGTGTAACCTTTCTTTTTTCTCTTTCTCTCTCTCTTTGGGAAAAAAAAAAGAAAAAGAAAGAAAAGCATGCTTGTCCTAACACTCCAGACATTTTTGCTCTTTCTCTGAAGAAAAAAAAAAACAAAACAAAACCCCAACTTCGGCAGCTGTTTGCCAACTTCCATCATTGAACCTGCCTATTTTCTCGGACCTTAACTCAAAAAGCCTATCTCTCTTCCTCTTATCCATCTCCATTTTCCTAGTAGATGTCTATATTTTACAGCTTGCCTGCTCTGTTATTTTTCTCTCAAATTTTAATAAAAATGGTTCTCAAGCTTTCTTCTGAGTCGAGTTGAAAAGTCCTTTTATTAATGAGATTAAGATTCCCAGGTAAAAGCTAGGAAAGACAACAAATCAACACAGCTTCTATTTTCATCACATTCCAAACTTCATGTCACCTTCCTCTGATGTCTTTCAACCTCATAGACCCTGAGAGATACTACACAGACTGTCTCTCTCATTTCAGACAAGAGATTCAATAGAGAGAAGTTCCATGTTATTGAGGTTTGGTTTTTAACTTTTTATTGTAATGCTAAATACTGGTGCCCAAGGCCTGGCTGCCTATAGAGACAAGAGAGTTTGCATGTACCCAAGTGATGCTATATAACATTGCTTCCCAAATTATTTCTGATTCGTGAATAAAGATGCCTATAGCTACTAGTTGGGCAGAATAAAGATAGGCAGGGACTTGGCTTCCTGGGCTTGGGGTCTCAGGAGACCACGAGGAGAGAGAAGAAAGTTAAAAATAGGACAGGATGCCTTGGGGTAAGAATCTTAAAATAATGGCCCTGTGGGCTGGCTAATTGGAGTTAAGAGCAGCCCAGACAAAACATGACAAATTATATAACAGGATTATTGGCTGGGAAATAGCATAGAGGATAGATATCTGCTCAGCTCGTATGCTGATTAAGACTTATTGTTAAGTATAAAGGTTATGTGTGTTTTTTTATCTGGGAACTAAATGGTAAAAGATGGGGTAGAAACTCTGGATGGGATTAAAAATATTCAACAATACCATGTAGCTAAGGGACAAGGTTATGATTTTAACTTAGCTCTATGTGCTCTGATCATGATCATTTAATCCATTTACTAATAATATAATAAAACTTCTTAGTGATAGGATAACTAATAAAGGAAATGTAGAATTTTTTTTGGTTATTTCCAAATTCACAAAATCCAATGGAATTCAGCCTCAAGATCTTACATTTTTGATGGCCTTTAAATCCTTTCCTTGTTGGCGAGCAATAGGTATGAATCATGAAGGAAATTTTAATGGCAGATCATTTAGTTAGCCAGTTGAATGGACAATGGTCTAAATGCTTATGGGCTTTATGATTTAAATACTCAAATCATCAGCTGGAGGTGATGGTATTAGGAAGTGGAGCCTTTTAAGAGCTGTTTAAGTCATGGGTCTGAGTGTTTGTGAGTAGTATTAGTGTTATAAATGTGTTAGTATTATAAAAGATGCCTATATTCATTACTTTTCTATAACTGTGACAAAATACCATGACCAAGGCAACTTATAAAAGAAAGCATTTAATTTGGTCTATGGTTTCAGAGGGCTAGAGTCCATGATGGTAGAACAGAAGCTTGGCAGCAGGAATAGCTGGAGAGCTCACATTTGATCCACAAGTAGGAGGCTGAGAGGGAATAGTTGGAATGTCACTTTGTTGGTATGTTGTCAGGGTCAGGGTCAGGCAGCATCTCTCTCTTGTCCCCCTGGATCCCTTCAGCTTCTTTGGCTCTTGTTCTATGTAAGGGGCTGACTTGATAATGAAGTGAACCTTTTCTTCCAGGATCCCCACAAGCAAGCAAGAAGTAACGTGGTTTCAATCCAGATGAGTACCTTTCCGCTCATGCTTCTTGTCTAGCTTCTCCATGTTCACCACACAGGTAAGCATGGCAAAGCCTTATCCTGGTGCTTTGGAATGTGACTTCATATAAAAATAAAGTCTTCACACAGACGATTGGTTAAAATAAAGTCAAAAGACCCTAGCCTTTATAAACAGAGGACATCTGAACTCTGAACATAAAGTCATGTACAGAGAGATAGCATGGAGAGATTGCCACACGAAGGTAGAGAATCCAAGGGACCACTACAAGCCAAGAGATGTCAACAGCTGTTGATAAAGACACTAGAAGCAAGGTGGGGTGTCTCTTGTCCCCTACAGTTCTCAGAAGGAAGCAGCTCTTCTGGAGCCCTTGACTTTGGCCTCAGCTCTGGAGCTGTGAGCCAATTCACTCCTCTTACCCTAAGCCTCCTAGACTGATATGTGATATGAGTGATATGTGTTATGGCAGCCTGTGGACTTGAAGCTTCAGCGCCAGAGTCAAGGACAAGAGCTTTTCAAAGACTCCTCCATCAGCTTCTACATTCCGATGCAGTTAACTACTCTCTGGCACAGTTCCCCCGTGGTTCTTTTCTCTGAGCCCTAGTAGACGGAAAGAAAAAAAAAAAAAAGAAAAAAATAGTTTAACCAGAGCCCCAGAGTTCCAAGTCAAGTTGCAGCATAGGGAATTTCTGGGAAATACTGCTGAGAAATAATAATACTAAAGAGAAAGGCTGCTATGATGTTCACAGGGAGAGTGAACCTGAATCTCAATGCAAAGACCCGGTGGCTCAGAGCACAGGGCTTTTCCCTTCTTTTCATTCTGGCTATAGTGTGCCTCTGTTAAATACATTAGTGGCAACTGCCTGTGTTCAGTGTTTAAAGGTTTTTTTTTTTCCCGCCGAAAGTCAACAAAGAAACCCTAAGCAAGTGCCCTTTCAAAGAAGTTGAATACAAATGAATATTGTTTCACACATTGTTTAATACTGAAATTTTAATTTTAAAAAAAAATCAAGTCACACAGATGCACTTCATGTAAGGAAACACTTCCAACGTCCTTCTTTCTGATTAGGAGTGAGCACAGTCAACTCTTCCTGTTTGGAACACTCTTGGCACTTGG
The DNA here is from genome assembly GCF_008632895.1 of Mastomys coucha. NCBI lineage: Eukaryota > Metazoa > Chordata > Mammalia > Rodentia > Muridae > Mastomys > Mastomys coucha. The sequence continues at coordinate 146,141,301 of NW_022196904.1, forward strand.
GTCCAGCAGCTGCTCAGCAGTAAGAAAGAGAAGCAAGGCAGAGCACGCGGGGACTTGTTCAAATCCCCACACTAAGACCTTCTTTCCTCACGGAAAACAGCAAATTTCCTTTGGGGTTTAATTTCCTGGGATTTTTATCAAGGTCATTATAATAGTTTTCTTTCTGACTATTTAAAATTATTTTGGCTCTATGCTGAGGGACACTTACTCAATCGTTACTAAACCATGCAATCTAACAATAAGGATACACTTTATGATACCCCCCACCCCCCAAACAGGTGCACTCTTATCTCAAAATCTGCCTTTTCCTTGACGGCATGTTTGAGTTCAGTTGGTAGATTATCATAGTCCATTGCCTAATCTTCTAAGATGGACATATGTCAAAGGTCAAATGTTCACAAGGCTCTCTGCGATATGGGGACACCATCTGTAGTACGTTCTGCTTGGGAAAGCAAATGTTTCAGGTCATCTCTAGGGCACTGCTGTGTTGTCCTTGATTAGGCCATCAGTTCAGCTCTAAATGCATACACCTACAATCCCATGCAGATTTGTGAGGTTAATATCCTTTTCCAAGGTGGAGCAAGAGAGAAAAATCTCGTCGGCAGAGGCTCGCAGCACCTGGCGACGTTAAGCTGCTTCTGGCTTTACCTCCTAACCTGATACCACATAACTTATTTATATTAACATGGATAGCTTTGATGTAGTATATTCATCATTTTGTCAAATTCCATTTCCCCTCTTTATCCTGTTCTGCACGCTGCAACCAACATAATTATCTGGTACATCCATTTAAAGCCATGACAAGCCTCCTGGAAAGAGATTCCTACAGAAGGGATGCTTTTTTTCTTTCTAATAGTGTTCCCTCTTTCAGTGTCTTTTAAAAATATTAAGATAGGGGGTAAAAGATTACTAAGCTGCTTTCTCCAAGAGATCTTTGATAGAGTAACAGTAATTGGATTATTTTAACTTCCTGATGCAAATTAACTTATTTGCTTGGATAGTCAAAATAGTGAGCTTAAAGTTAGCTGCAGGGGTTTACATAATTATGGTTGTTAAGAATAAAATATTTCTGGTTAAGGAAATCACAGAGGTTTTTTTTTTTTTTTTCTTTCTTTCCGGAGAGAGGAAGCAGAGGAGGAAAAATTGTGGGTACATCAATCGGAGCTCTGGTAAGCAGAGTAAGTCAGTTAACCTCAGGAACTGGAGAAAGATAGGGGTAGGCGTGGGGTGGGGTAAGCTGAGTGGCAAAACTCATGTGCGAGTAAGCCAGCAGGTTCCAAAGAGACAAGCTTTACCTCTGGGAACCTTCAAGCTACAGTGTTTGAACCAGGTGATGAATTTCTTCATTCTGCACTGCAGCTTACCTTCTAAACAGGGCAGACCAGCCACTGAGTTTACATGGAGTAACATCTACTAATAGGTAAAATCAGGACAAAGTACAGCTAAGTCTATGCACACATGTCGCTGCATAATGTGCTGAACTTCATATTTTCTTAAGAAATGACGGCAACAAAACAGTAACTAACATAGCATTTAATAAAGTACATTTACTCTGGCAGAGAGGTCATTGCCAGGGTTGTCTGTGTGGGAGGAAACAAATTGGTTAGCATCCCAGAAGCCTGGCTGCTTCCTAATTCTGTCATCAACGTTGTGGGGTTTTTTGTTAGTGGTGGCATTTGTTGTTGTTGTTCTTGTTGTTTACCCCAAGCAGACAGTTAAAAGGCCCTGTTTCTATAGCTATAAAATAGAGAACCGGAGGGGCTCAATAAGTCTCTGTCCTCCCAGCTTAGTTTTCAGACACAGAAATCTTTCCTGGAAACTGAGCCCGAAGGCTCATGTTTATAATCACAGCACTTGGGAAACAGAGGCAGTATGATCAGAAGTTCAAGGCCAAGCAAATCTACATAGTGAGAGACCCTGTCACAGACTAACAAGCCAAATGAAAGCAATCTTCCCTGCCACCTTAGAGCTGCTTCACATGCCGCTGTGGTGACTCCTCCTTTCCCCAGCCCCACCATCTCTGAACCCCAGGGCAGCCTCTCAGAGCTGCCTGTCTGGGGAAGCAACCACTGTTAGTTTCCGACCCGCTCATCTCTTCTCTCCCATGGGGCTGACTCTCCTGGTATCAGGCATGTGTGCTGGGGCCCATTGCTTCCATTTCACATTTTGGTTGTGTGAAATGGAAGAATTTCTTTTCTCTTGTTTTTGCCTCTTTCCAATAACTTACTAAAACAGTCCCTGGGGCTGCAGAGATGGCTCCCAGAGGTCCTGAGTTCAATTCCCAGCAACCACATAGTGGCTCACAACCATCTGTAATGGGATCCGATGCCCTCTTCTGGTGTGTCTGAAGACACGACACTTGACTCATATACATAAAATAAACCTTGTTATGAGTATTGCTTTTTGGATAAAGAACTAGAATTATGTTTATTACTTTGATAGCTTATGTTAACTCTCCTAAAAATTACAATGTTTTTATAATATAATTTATTCTTCTACATTAGAGTCCTGATTTCTTTTCTGTTCTTTTTTCCCCCTTCCTTCATAACTCATGTGAGTTTCTTGATTTCCCAGAGTTTGTTCCTTCTTCTTGTTTGTTTTCATCATTGGTTCCTGGCTTCCTATAATCTCTGCTAACTGTTATCTCTCCCACTTAGAGTTGAAACAATAAAAGTTGGTTAGAGTGTCTGTGTTGTGATAAGAGCTTGTCATATATTCTACAGGAACTACATTTTTTTAAAAAAGTTTTTATTATTTCATGCATATAGGTTGTTTTGCCTGCATGTACGTCTATGTACCTCATGTATACAGTGCCATGGAAGCTAGAAGAGGGGGAGAGATACACTGAACTGAAGTTAGAGACTATGTGCACCCATGTAGGTGATGGGAATCCTGGGTCCTCAGGCAGTGTTTCTAGTCTCATGTCCAGCCCCACTGTTCTTTAGAGTGCCTCCCGACCTCTGCTGCTTTTGTTCAGTCTGGCAGAATTACTCTAAGAGGAATCTGGAAGTCTGCTTAGGAGACTAAGGTTGGCTGCATCCTTCTCTCTGCTGTGGGAGTACAGGTATAGTCAGTCGCTCTCCTGTTCTGGACAGACACCAAAGCTCTTCGTTCACCTGTGCCTGGTGTCCCAAGTCTTTGTCTCCACGTCCACATTCCCAAGTACAGAACTCTAACCCTCAAACCTTCACGTAGTTTAACGGGAGAGAGGGATTTAAGCTGAATCGATTTTGTAATTAGCCCAGGGCAATATAAAAATATCCCCTACTTGTTCAAACCTTGCTAAGATCTTCAAGATGATGGCCACAGAGGATTGAGCTACATGGGGAGACTCTCCAGTATGTGGAGCTTTCTGCAGGTAAGCAGGTTGTATGCCCATATCTTCATAGAATACGATGTCCACTATTTATTAACTAATTTTATGATTAAATCTCCATTTTGCTTCCCATTGGCACCCACCTCTGTTTTCCCAGAGGCCCTAACACTTTTGCTGGCTGGCTGCCTCTTTTTTCCGAGGTGTCTCTCCACAGTATTTGACTTCTGGTGGCTTCTACCATGCTTCTTTCGGGATGTCTGAAAAATGAGGGTGACATTGTTCATATGTTGCCTTCCCCTCTCCTGCTTTCCTGGAGCTTCATCTTATTTTGATTTGTCTATTTTCTCTCATCTTCTGTCTTAGTGGAAGAAAGTTAAGATAAACACTTGCCCTACGTCTTCTGTATTTAATAAGAAGCATAAAATTTAGTATTGTTTCTTACTAAACTTTCTTTGCTGATTTTTGTTATAGGTTTATACTTACTATAGGGTAGAGTGTTTATTAGATTAAAAAATTATTATATCTAAAAAAGGCATTTAACACAAAAGGCTAAGAAACAGTCATAACGGTATTTTCTTTTAATTTAATATTCTTTATTAAACATTTTAATAGAAAAAGCACATATCAAACACTTTATATGAAATCAAGGTTTTTTTGAGATGTGCTTACTCTACTTAATATATGCAAATCTTATTTAATAATTTAACAGTCAATGGATGTTTCCTATGGTTCTGGTACTCTCTGGATGCTTGATTATATAGCATATTTGTTATAACTGTAACAGGATTAGGTAGGGGGTTTTGTTGTTATTTGTGGTTTTTTGTTTTGTCTGGTTTTGTTTTGCCACACAGAGGGATCAAATTAGATCTGACTGACTCACTCTAAAGCTGAAGAAAAAGAAGCCCCAAGGGACTGCCTATATTCTAAACTTGTGGTGTCCTCAGTCTCTGTGGTTAACTGCTTTGCATCCATGCATTGACCCCTGCACAGGATTGGCTATTCTAGGTGCTTTAAAAATAAATACTGATCAAAACTGTAAGCTATAGTGATACAGTTACATTGGGTAGAAATGTAAATAGGTGAGACAGTAGGTGAGACAGTGAACATACTCTACAGTCTATGGTGGCTGGGCAAATGCTCTACCTCCAATTGATATTCCTGACCCAACATTTGCCCTCTAACCATTAAAAATAAAACTAAAGACTAAAAGTATGGATAAAGGTATAATTTGTTCTCTATAAAAGTCAAATGGAAGTTGTCCACGACTTTGTCGTCTTGGGGAACAGAAAACCTTTTTCCAGTTAGTCTTTGGGGATATCAGCGTCACTCTGACAAGGTGGCTGTGGCCAAGCTGTGGATGGTAGCTTTGAGTAAAAGTCAGACTAGGAAGAAGGTGGCTGAAAAGGCACCAGGCAAGTTTCTCCTGGGGCTTCAGATGTTCTTTTGATAATTGTTGGAAAAAAATTCTAATAAGAAAAATAATTAGGACTCCTAAAAGCTAAAAAAAGAGGAATGAACAATTTTCAGAGTCATTTGCACTCTTTGCTACACTCACCAAGGACAGAAGTAGAGTATGTGGACTATCTTCCTGGGACCAGGAACTGTACTAAGTGCTGCGCTCTCTTACATTGTTCTTCTGGAATCTAACAGTGATATTCCTGCAGATAGACACTTACAGATATAGAAATAAAGGCTCAAGTTGACAGAAATCAACACATGTACATTTTACACATGCTGTTCTCCCATTCCAAAGACTAGTTCCAGTCAAACATACAAAGCTCATGTGTACTGTGAAGAGATTTCTCTGTTGTACATTTAAATATTGATTTTCTTTCTAGTTTTGTTGACAACTCACAATGACTCCTTTGAAAGAGTGGCTGCTTCCTTCCTGGTCTGACTTTTGCTTAAGGCTTCCCTCCACAGCTTAGCCAAACAAAATTCTAGAGTCTTACAACAGAATACAGCATTAGCCTCAGAAAAGCCTCATATTCATAAAGCTCCACAAGGAAGAAAGAAGAGTAAAGATGAACTTGAAGACTCTTTGTTGCCTCAAATATATGGCACGTTTTCAGAAGCTCAGAAATATCTCGTTTGAGGAAGAGGACGAGCAGGAGCGTGTGCCTTCTAGAAGTGACGGGGAAAGTACGCCTGTGATACCTCAATAGTATGGCTGCCTAAACGAGACCTGGACAAGGATGACAACAGTAGACATTCTAACACGAGAGGGGGAGCTCATAGGGACCTACCCCTAAACAAAAAACTTCAGGCAGCTAAAGCAAATAGTCTTCCCCCAGAGAAGAGAGCCCTGCTTGGCTATCCAATACCAAGTGGGCAGCCCTGAAATCTTGTGCATACAAGTGACACTAAAGGGAATGGGGAAATTCTATGTATGCATTATGCATTTATATAACACCAGTGAAAGAAAAAGAAGTCAGAGGCCATACATTTGAGAGAGAAATAGGGCAGGTGCTAGGGGTAGGGAGTATATAGTGGAAGTTTAAGGGAGGAAAGGGAAGGGGGACATGATGCCATTATATTTTAATTTCAAGAAAAGGAGGCAGAAAAGGAGAATGGGGATAAAAATATGATCAAAATCCATTATGTATTTTTACAAAAATGCTATAATGAAACCTATTGTTAGTGACAATTAACATATGCTAATAAAACATTAAAGCTGCCACTTGCAACAGCTTCTGGCTCCTCCTGCAACGCCAGCACTAGTGAGACAGGAGTGAAATGATCACTGTGCACTCCAGGCCATTCTGGGTTACATAGTGAGCTCCAAACCAGCCTGGGCTGCATATGGAGACCCTGTGTCAATACATAAATAAAAAATAAAATTTAAAAATAATATTCCTTATTAGTAGTAATCTCTGATAAGAAGCCCAAGGACCCCCAAACAGCAGAACCTATAAAATTCATCATCAGAGCTAAGGGACTGTGAGGAAAAAAAATCAGCAAGTAGGGTCAGCGTCAGCTAGCTCCCTTGCCTTTAGCTGGCCAGCAGGATATGCTCGTGTTTAGAAAAAGCTGATCATGAGGCAACCTTGTATGTTTACAATTTTTACTTAGTGATTCATTTTTTTCTTCACTAACCACAGGAATAATATGTGGATTTGGAGCAAAGAAAGAAGTGTGTGGAGCCAGCCAGATGGCTCAGAGAGAATTTACTGCCCAGTTTGACGACCTCAGTGAGACCGTGAGGACCCATATGACAGAAGTAGAGGACCAACTCCCACAGATTTTTCCTCTCACGTCTATATACCTGAATGGCTCTGAGAAAACACCCAAACAGGAAAGTAAACATAATTCATTGTTCTTTTAAAAGCATATGGGTGATAGATAGCATTTACCCAGGAGAAGGAAGGAAGAAAGGAGGTAGAAGAGGGAGTAGGATTGTCACTGTCTGGTATTATGATATGCATATAACTAAGACAGTGGCCAAGCCAACTTCAGAAAGGCCAGCGCACAGTCCTGGCAGGGAAACAATATTCTGTGGCATTAAAGCCAACTAGCAGCTGCTGGAGCTAATCATTGCATAGGTTGGGCACATATGTTCCTTAAACCAAGTAAAGTGTAGCTCAGGACTTAAAAATCAACTTATGAGAAGTTAACAAACCTCTAGAAGGCTCACTGGTATTACTGTCAGGAAAGTATAATCTCAGATATTTCTCTTCATTCCTAACATCCCAGCAGAAGATTTCTGAGTTCTGGATCCTGGATACTCATACTCATACTCATACTCATACTCACTTATCTTAAAACTCAAGATAAAATAGATTGTTCAGGAGGGTGTTGCATACATCAGGCTGTCTCAGTGTTTAAGAATGTTGAGTTTAATCTTTTATGATATGCAGTAGGCAAACCTATCTTTTGCTCCAGAGGAGATGCTATCTCTATTTTCCAAGTTTGTTAGTATGACAGCATTCTTGAAAAGATAGGTTGGGACCAAAAGACATGAAGAACATTAGAGAATATGATCCTCTGAAAACTTCAGAGGTATACTATGCTAAATACTTTGAGCCTGGATCAGCTAATCTCCAATGAACCAGAATTTGCCAGTTTGTCAACTTTCCTTTCCTATGTGAGAAACAGGCAGTTGCTGATCAGAATAACAAAGGCTCCTGTTGTGCCTTCAAATGCATGCTTCATATAGTTTAAGAATTGGTAACAGTCCTAACTACATAAATCATTTTGATCTTTCTAGTTGCATATGACTATATTTATGTATCCAATAAATGTAGCTATCTGAGAATTACAATTCCACATGTTTGCCAGGGTTGGCAGATTACCTGCATTTGAAATGGGTCATGTGTGAGCTATGGCTGGGTCTCTCAACCTAAGAGCTCTTAATATTAGGGACCAAGTACCTTTTGCTGTTGGAAGTGATGCTATCTATCCACCACAGAGAATTTTAACACACTGTCTCCAGCTTCTTCATGGACCAGCACACCTACCTCAGTATAGACAATAAAAATGTCTTCCGACATCAGCAAATGTTTCCAGGGGATGAGGCACCGGGCACAGAAAGCTAAAGAAAATTTTTCAATGGCCAGGCTCTCCTCCGTTGATGCTGACTGCTACGCCCTATGGATACCGATTCATCCCTTCTACACATGGGGGAATTTCCAATAGCAATGAAACACTCTGATATTTTAATACAGAAAAGCAATTGCTTTAAAAATGATAGGCATGTGTATGGTTTTCCCAGACATCTCCTAGGCTAGAGCTATAAACGAAAGACACTTGAGGGTTTTTGTAACTCCTGGGTTGGAAGTCTGCAACCCAGGAACACATTTTCACAGATGTGCATGTCTAGAAGGTGCCACTTTGAACCCTTGCTCAATGTTGAAGAGGGGAAGAGCCTGGAAATGCTCAGAAGAGCCTGAAGTAATGGGAAGAAGGATAAGAGTAAAGCTCTGAGCAGATGTTGGCATGCACTCGCCCTCCAGGGCTCTCTCAGCATCCCTTCTCCATCTCATCTGCTCCAGGGAGCAACTGTAGCAGGTTATTGGAATATGTATCATAACATTGCCAGGGACTTCCTACCTAGGTCCTGCCTCTCCTAGGGAAAAAATAAAATCAAACTCACAGGAGGAAGATGTGTTATTTTTGATCTTTTATTAACCATATGCACCATTGGCTGTTTGGTTTATCTTTATTAGATGTGCAATCTGCAGGAAATAAACATTTTTTATAATTCTAGAAGCTTTTAAAAATATATTCATTTACACTAAGATTGCTGTTTACTTTGATATACTAGGAAATCAATATCTCTAAGTCAATTCTCTAAAAATAATACTTTTTCTAAAGACATCTTTAGTAACAATATTGTATTTATGGAAATAGAATGATAAAAATATTCTTATGAAATTCTCTTTTTTGTTGAAAATTATCTGGTGTTGATTGTACTAAGAGTGTAGTAATTGAGAATTGCAGTTATTTTATCATATTAGTAGTAATTATATAGTGATTAAGATCACTGTTTTTCGTCATCAGAAAGAGTTCAGAGTTACTCCAAGGAAACAACAGCATGCATGCTGGTTGGGAACCAAACTTCCACTTGTCACTCCCAGCCAACCATTTGCCTCAGGCTTGGAATCCCTGACGTCCAGTTTTGAAAAAAAACTGACTCTCCAAGGTGTGACAAGCTAGTGAGAGCAAAGTCTAGCAGTTTAAAAGTTATATGCTTGGGAAATATTTCAGAGTGTTAGACTGAATAAAGAAGTCTACCATCTTCATCATGCCAAAGAATCAAAACTTCACAACATGTCTGCACTTGCCAGCATGAGTACTCTGTAACTCCGTGGCCAAAAAAAAACGGTTTCTGAGAGCCGCTCACAATTAATCCACTCTCTACACCGCCCTCCACCCCACCTCCCCAGAAACAGTTTGAACCACAGGGAGCTTGCCCATCCTTTCTGTCTCTATGTGCCCTGACCTTCACTAAGCTTGGCCAATCTCTCTTTCTCTCTTTCTCTCTCTCTCTCTCTCTCTCT
>NW_022196904.1:146150625-146208039 GCF_008632895.1 Mastomys coucha
TCTCTCTCTCTCTCTCTCTCTCTCTCTCTCTCCCTCTTCATTTTGGGTCCACTCTTAGGAAATGATCTGTATTTTTTAAGGTTGGGTTTTTTTTTAAAAAACAATACAGAACAAAACAAAACAAAACACTCTGGCTGTCCTGGAACTCACTCTGCTGACTAGGCTGGTTTCGAACTCACAGAGATCCACCTCCCTCAGCCTCCCAAGTGCTGGAATTAAAGGTGTGCACAACCACAACCACTTGGTTTGATCTGTATTCTTAATTTAAGATGTGGTTGAATCCATATGTGGGAGCATCAGGCAAGCCTCATGTGACTGGCATAAATGACAAGCCCTTGTCATGGGATGTCAAGTTTCAGCTGTCAGACAGGAAACCGGTCTTGTGAACAATCCTCTTTCTGACCTCTACAATCACATGTTGCAGATGGTCTAAAATTCTTTTCTTTAACACACACGAAGATTAGCGCCAATTACAATGATGTCTATGTCAAACCCTCTTGTCCTTTGATGCAGCCCAGGAAGTATTTTGGATTTATTGATATTATAGCTTAAAGTTCATTGAATAAAGAATGTACTCATGGAATGAAGGATGTTGGAGCACTCCAAAGCATGTTTAGGCACATAGGAGCTCATGGAGACTGTTGAGCCATGCTGGCTGGTGACTGCATTTCACTCAGTGCTCTCTCTCAGCCCAATCTGAAGTTTTCAATGACATCATGGGAACTTTTTGCAGTGTTAACTGTGTCTCTGGAACTAGACTGGAAAAGGGATGGGGTGTGCTCTCTGTTAGATCTGAGGAACTGAATGTATTTCCTCCCGTCTAAACTCATGCATAGCTGGTCATTGTGCAGAAGGAATGGATCAAAGTGTTATCTGCTTGCTACACCTTAAGTGAGTTTGGTCCATACAGGGCAGTCCTCGGGGAACTTCATTCATTTTCTTTTGTTTCCCTAGCTCTGCTAGTCCAGGTTAGTTCTTGGTCTCAGATGAACATCATCTTCAACTCCTGAGTGAAACAGTGCACTCAAGTGACTTCCTGTCATTGGACAGTCTCAGAAGAGCAAGCATAGAATCCATCTTGATTTGAAGCTCAAACTCTGTAACTAGAAACTTTCTCTCTCATGCAAATCATGCCTGCTCTGTACTGGCAGAGTTAGCAGAGCAAGGGAGAAAGGACAGCTTTTCTTTCTCCTCCTCTCTAGTGTATCAACAGTTTTTTTTTCCTAAGTGGCTTACGAATAGTAATTCACAGGAAGAAAACATGTGGAAAGTCAGGAGTGAGACCTAATCCATACTGTCATTTCATCAGGGGGCAGTATTTTCTGGGCTTTAGGGGCATTGAAATGTGACTCTTCCTCTGATGGAAGCTTTTATGAGCTCTTCAGAGGACATCCTGCTATGAAAACTCACACTAAAGCTTGGTGCCCATTGTAAGTGTAGAGAGCTGCTAAGAGCTCAACACGGTGGTTAGGTCATTAGAAAGGATTCAAATGTCTCTGTGACAATGAGTTCAAGCTGTCAGGATTGAAATGCCTGCCAGAAGAGAATGTTGTTATAAAGAAAGTCTGGTTTTCCCTTAGTTCCTCAGGCCTCCTTCCATATACCCCTTTGTCCCTTCTGTTTCTCTGCCATCCACAGAATACCATCAAGCCTCACTAGAAGCCAAGAGCCTTGATCTTAGGCTTGCAAAACTATGAGAAGAAAACCACCTTTTCCTTTTATACCTCACCTTGTGTACTTTTCATAGAAACAGAACATGGTTGTTCCTCTCTGTCTCACTGTCACCCCCTCATTGTTAAGGATATCTTGCCTAAAATTCACTAAATAAGATAGAGTGCTTACATCTCCATTCTGGGTTAATCCTTTAACTGCTGGAAACAGAAAATTGGCCAGCACCATCTATTGATGTCCCATGACTCTTATTCAGATTTAAAATGCTCCATAGCACCTCCCTCCAGGAAAGGAAACAGGCACTGCTTCCTTACCCTGGGAAATTGCAGAAGTGTGACCCAAGTGAGTCCACAGTAGATCTGTTCTTTGGCTCAATACCAGCTACTAAGACCATGCTTAGTACCTCTGTTTGAATCACTAGAGAGAGCATTTTCTTCTTTAACTTAATCCACTGTTGGGTTATTCAGCTATGGATAAAACTGTCCTTAAGAAGTACCTGAATGGCAATTCTCACACCTCCTTTTCCAAGACCTATCAATGGAGAATGATGGGGATTGTTGGGAAGAAGGTATACACCACCTGAGATCTACTGTGGGCCAACTCCATCCACATTAGCCATTTTATTCTATGGTATTTTATTCCTAGTTCTGAGTAGAGCTGCTCTGTGGTTAATTGATCCCAAGCATCAGACTCTATGAAGACCTCCTCCTACTCCCTTCTAAAAACAGCACACTCCAGGATATAATTCATTTCTCAGTATTGAGCTAGATTGTAGGCAAGGGAGGCCATCTACGAGACTGAAGGCAATTTTTTTTTTTTTTTGTCTAGCACAATTGTGAAATACATATATAGCTTAGGGCATTCACAAAATCATTTTTTACCTTAATTTTTCATTGGTTATTTTCTGAGATTATAATTAAAGTTATGCTCAGAGACCATAATTAAAGTGATAAAGTCACTAGGAAAATGCCGTCTTCTTTTTATGTATACTCATGGTCACCATATTGAAGAACTCTAAAGTCCTATTTCCATTAGAGTGCATTTAGCTTGATCACATGTAGTGGATTTGTATGCAGTATGGCTATTCCTATAAATGACTCTCTCTCTCTCTCTCTCTCTCACTCTGTGTGTGTGTGTGTGTGTGTGTGTTTTGTGAGGTGTAGAGCAATAGAAATTTACAATAATCACAAAGTACATAGCTCATGATATATACACACACATTCACACACACACACACACACACACACACACACACACGCATGCACACACACTGAGAATAGGCTTTACAGAAGAACAAAGTGTAAACAGCTGTTTTATCAGAATACGCTTCTGCATTATGTTCACAAATAAATCCGGAGTATTTAGATCAATGCCTGATATAGAACAGCCACAGCTTTGATGAATATTTCTTGAATTGAATGAATTAACCATTTATGTTTCATTCCTCTACAATAAAGAACCAAACATATTACCTCTCAGTTTTCATGTGAGACTAAATTTTATCTTATTTTAACAATAAAAAATATACCTTTACTATGATTTTTGGAAGCTGTATCCCTAGAGCCCTTGATCAGAATTACTTAGTTTTATTTTCCCAGTCTTAACGAAGATAACATGAAAAATAGTAAAAGGAGAATCTAAATATTATCCTTTGGGTTTTATGTCTAGGGTTTATCTATTGAAACACGTTTGTTAAGTTTCATGTAGAAATTATTTTACGGTTTATCTACTTTGCTATATATTTCCTGTATTACATTAGTTGGGTTTTGTTGTTGTTGTTGTTGTTGTTTTGTGTATGTGTGTATAGTAGAAAGATAAATTGTATTTTGTTCTTTGAATCTTTTTTCTAATCCTTTTTCCATTCAGCCAGAATTCATCTTTAGTTTAGACTGATTCTATTCTAGATCTTCAGTTTCAACAGCTGTATGGAAAATGTGGGGTTTGGGTGGTACAGTAGAGGGGCTTAGGGGCATAAAAGGCACACTGTATTAACTTATAACTATACTTGGTTGACACAATACACTAAGATCTAATATTAGTTGAAGGAAACCTACTTAATTCTAGGAATAACTGGCAGATGCTGAAGGCTTTCCTAAGACCAAGGTCACTTGAAGGCCTAATTATGTAATACCTGCAAGTAGGTGTCCCTTGGCTGATTATATTGAAAATATAAGCTACAGTGAGGAATACATAGATACTGAAATAGAAGTTGAAGATGCAAGCCTGATTTTAAATATGATTACCATGTGCTTCCAATGTAAGTTTTGAAAGGTTTTGGAGTTTTTTGACATATTATAAAGATAGTTAAAATGAGAAATACCACATTTTATTTGTAAAGCTCTATCATTGAATTGCTTAAGATACAGAATGACCATATATTTTATATTTTCTGATTATAAAGAAGGGGATTAATTTGCACATCGATTCTCAATTTGACTGTTCTGTACTCTGTAAGATTTCTTGACACATGAGGGGAAGTTAGATGCGCCACCCACAACTGCTCTGCACTTCTTTGAGTCCCACACTGCCCTGGAGTTTTTGCTTTGCTTCCTGCCTCCTATTGTCCAATGTATAGTCAATGACTGAATGAACAAATGCAAGGCGAGTGGCATAGTTGGAATAAATTGTTCTCTTAAGAACTTTCGTTTCATAATTACTAAAGCCATGCTTGACCACAGTCTGCTCCCCACTTCCGATCTATGATAGCCCTCCAAAGTGTGTTCTATCTCTAAGTGCTAACAGCTGGTTTTGATAATCTTTTTCCAAACTACGTCAAAGAATACAAGCTGTGCTCCACTACAGAAAGAATAAGCTGTGATCCCAGGACTTGGGAAGCTGATGCCTAGTCTCCCTAATGTGCCCCAGGCCAAACAGAATATGCAATAAAATTCCGTTTCAAGAAAAGAAAAGACGAAAAAAGGGAAAAGAAAAAGTAAAAGGTTACTTACGCTCATATTTTATTATCACAAAAGCCATGTTTCTCCTTTCTCCTCCCATAGGAAGGTGACCAGGAGGATGATAGTGTTCTTAGTGTGCTTGTCTTAGTGGGTGAAGAAACCTGGGAGCTCTGAGATCTTCCTTAAAGGCTGAGCAACATAAAAATATACCTTTATCACAGGGTAGACCTGACAGTCCTCCACTACCCTCACCTTTTGCAGGCTGAGATTGGTGCTGGTGGAGACGAGCTAGGTGGGGTTAGTCCTCTACTGCAGGGAGCCCTGTCTAGGAGGGAACAGCTGCCTCCCTATGAAGCAGCGCACCTGTTCTCTAGCAAGCCCAAGAAAGCACAGCTCGCTCTTTGGAATTCTGCTAAAGCATATGAATTGTAAAGGTATTTTATGCCACTCATTTTTTTTTTTTTTTTTAAGAAAAAGAAAGAACCCTCTAGTTTGTTATTTTCAACGTTCCTTAGTAGGGACAATGAACAAGAAAGTATATAAAAACTTTTAACTCTCATGAATCTCCTCAGGGAACGCTACATTCACAGGCATCATAACTAGCTTTATTTCACATCTACTTGGTTTTACGTTCTCTCTCCCTCTCTCTCTCTCTCTCTCTCTCTCTCTCTCTCAAAGGAGAAAGGGCGTTTTCTTCCAAAAGGGACAAAAAAAAAACTTACATTGGACCTCCTGTTTGAAGCATTCCCATGTTTTAACCAAACTCTCATAAGTGAATACTAATCACCTAATTATTCCAGTCCAGATTGCATTAAAATAGAGATAAAATATAGAATATTAGTTACACAAAGGGGAATTTGCCAGATTGCTTCATCAAAGCCCCCCCCATGTCATAAAAATGTCCTTTCATTAATCAAAATATCACCTGAATGAAGTCATCATGTTTAGTCTGATTGCATTTCCTGACTATATGTGCAGCTGCATTGGCCTCTCATAAATGTCATTTGATTATGAGAAAATAAACAGGGAGGGACTCAAAGGGAGTCAGTCCGGGGCCTGCTTGTTTACCTGCGGCAGCTTTCTTAGCTGAAGAACAAATGTCATGCAAATGGTGCACCAGCAATGAGCTGCCAATCACTCTGGCCTGGCATTCATGATGATTTGCTAAATCATTTAAAGAGACATGCTTTACTAAATGAAAAAATATCAGCAGCGAGGGCCTGTGTTTAAACATGGGGCTGAGTTATTATCCCAGTAGGCTGGAATGAAATGAAGACATCTTCCAATTAAAGCTTGCAGATGAACCCAGACAAACCCCCCTTTTTTTTCATAAAGACAAGCAGATTATGATTGGGAAGGAACAGCGACAGAGGCTTTCATTACACGCTGATTATGGTGATAAAATTCCCAGTGCAGTGTGTCTGCGGGCCCAACTTCACATTTGAAGGTTTTTAATATAATTTCCTTAGGGTGAAATGCTGAAGATTTATTAAACTTTATGAAGGGCTTACAGATCCAATTTAAGAGGACATATCACAGGGCAAAACTGACAGACGATAAAATACATTCCAACTATAAGAAGAAGAAGAAGAGGGGGGAAAAGAGAAGAAGAAGAAGAAAGTTGAGCCGTGAAACTGTTTTTAAACATTTTTTTTGTTGTTGTTGGCAGTGTTCAAGTGAAATCAGTCATTTCTCCCCCGAGGGTTATAGCTTTGTTGTGCCACTGAAGTTTCTTCATGCTTTTTACGGGTTTGTTTTCCACCCACAGCTTATAGAGCTCACCTAACTTAATCCTAAATAATTAAATAAATAAAAGTACCCAAGTAATCTTGAAGTCTTTGGTTTGTAGGAGCCCTCAACACTCAGAGTTTGCCCGAAATGAGCCATGCACAGCTCTCCTCCCAGAAGGCCACCGTTTATTAAGATATTCCCCTGATCAGCTTCCCCTTCCATTTTCATCATGTAAGACAAGGTGAGCAACTTTAATTATCTCAGTTTTGACTCAAAAGATCCAAAGAATTTACGGAGATGCCTTTGCTTTTTATCATGGCTCCATGAACCTATACTGCAGGAATGAATTTAGGTAGGATGTTTATAGGAAATCAGAGAGCATAGACTTGCTTTTTCTCTGCCAGTGGAGAGAGCTTTCCTGGATCTGGCTTCAATATAGTTTAGCTAACTCCTAAGCTTTGCTCATCCTGAAACCAAGGCTATAGGTAAGAAAGCAGCAGCAGAGCCAGGCGGGCTGAACTGGCCAGCCATTACCATGTGTGGCTTTAAATCCAGCATTCGGAGGCAAAGGCAGAGGCAAGTGGATCTCTGTGAATCCAAGCTCAGCCTGGTCTACAAAGTGAATTCCAGGCCAATTGAGACACAGCAAGACCATGTCTTAAAGAAACAAAACAATGAAAATCTGGGGCTGGAGAAATGGCTCAGTCAGTAAAAGCCAGGATCACAACCAAAGGACAAGCTAGCAGCCACTGGACACTGACTTCTATTGCCTTCATCTAGAAGTCCCTACTCTGGGAAATTTGCCTACTTCACACTGTGGATGGAATTTCTCTGTGTAGTTTTTCTGGTGCCCCCTCTCCCTTCTGCCTCCCCTCCATTTCTTTATCCATTCCTTCCTTCCACATCTTTTGGAAATATACTTTATATAGCATAAAAATGTACTTGTGTTTAGCCAGATATGATGGTAAAATCTATAACTAGAATCACTCAAAGACTTAGGCTGGACTAGGGTGGAAATCAGAAGTTTAAAGAATGACTATTCTCATGGCTAGTCACTTCAATAGAAGCACCAAAGCCAGGCTGTTTGACATCACAGCTGTCTTTCTACCTCTAATAGGCAGTGGTTTCATTATTTTATCTGTGTAGCTAACAAGCACACACACACACACACACACACACACACACACACATCCTATTGGCTTTGTAAGAATAGTAAGAGAATGTATGAAATAAATGTAGTGTGATAAGCTTCACTGAAGAAAAACAAGACCTTCCTTTTGCTGAGCATTGAAACATCAGTGACATGGCTATAATATCAAAGATAACCTGATTTCCAGTCTCCAGACTCTGTTATTCTATTGTATTAATTATATAACCACAGATGAATAATAGGACAGAGGTGTGAAGAGACAGATATTTCTTATTACCTACATTATTAAGAGTTTTATTTACAACACAACTACTCATGACTCATAATAGGTTCTGCAAGCAAATTAGTTCAGCTAATAATGACACAATATACATTAGTACTTTACTTAATATTCACATGCTCTCGATGACTTTGAATGAAGAGAGATAGTGATAGAGATATGTCACATTATGCCTTTAGCTCTTTCTTTTCATAGCTGTGTACACAGAAGAGGTTTTGCTTTTTGTTTTGTGTGGGGTTTGTTTGTGTTTGTGCCCTTGATGCTACTACACTTTCTGTTCAGGATTCAAATGACCCTGGCTCTTCTTATTTCCTTATTTACCTTAAATGCACTAGAATGTGTTTGCAAAGATATACTTGAGGATCTGAATGGTTTCAGGCCATTTAGAACACCATAACAAAACGCCTTTTCTGAATGAGTCATAAACAACAGAAACACCACAATATCAGAGTTGGAGGCTGAGGTGAAGGCACTGGATGATGTGGTATTTGGAAAGGACCCTTTTCCTCACTCATAGATGACATCTTGCTATGCCTGCTCATGAAGGCTGGAGGAAAAGAACTTTGGATTTCTTCTAAAAGAATAACCCCATGAATGAGGGTCTTCATGTGCTAATCACCTCTCCAAAGACGTCTAGGAGTTAGAGGTTCAACATGTTAAACAACTTCTCAAGTAGCATGCTGTTAACTTGATCTTTGTAGTTAATTATTCAAGCTAGCTTACTTAGGCCAGGATCCTACACTGGGTTTCACCCAACATTTCTACCTTATTTGATTGAACCCTCATGGTTAGGGATTTGATGAGAACAAAACCAAAAACCAAAAATCAAAAAACAACAACAACAAAAACAACAATAACAACAAAGCCACTGAACAAACAAACAAAACCCACCACCAACACAACTACCACCACCATCAGTAAAAACAAACAAACAAACAAATAAACAAAAGCCCTTCATCATTATGAGCTAAAGAAGAGCTGGTACACTTCATGGAACAGCAGAACAAGCCCCTGGCCTAGAATTAGAGAATCATAGAATCACAGTACAAGCTGAGGGCCTAAGTCTGGCTGCTTCTCTATGCCCATCAGGTGATCCAGATTGTTCTAGAATACAGACCATATAAAAAGTCTACCTTTAGCCTGCTCTTACCATGATTACAAGGTAATTTGGCACAGTAAAAACAAAAACAAAAACAAAAACAAAAACCTGCACACTTTAATGTAATTACACCCAAACTTTTTCAGTCTGTAACTTTAAGGGTTATATTTAAAGTTATTTACTGTCATAATTAACTTCAGTAGTCAACTTGGCACACCTGAGATGAGGGAACTGCAACTGAGGAATTTCTTCCACTGGAGTACCCTATGTGCATGTGGAACATTTTCTTGATTTGCAATTGATGTAGGACAGCCAAGCCCACTATGGGTGGAGTGATTTCTAGGCAGGTAGACCTAGGTTTTATAAGATATGGAGCAGAGCAAACCAGGGAGGTAAGCCAATAATCAATGTTCCCCTGTACTTTCTGCTTCAAGCCCTTACTTGAGTTCCTGCCTTGACTACTCTTCATGATAGACCATGAACCTGCTAGCTAAATGAACCCTTTACTGCTCCAATGAAAAGACCATACATAATAAGCAAGGACTGACTACTCATGTCTATCTACTCAGACATTCAGTTTTCTAGTCCTGCCATCTGTTTGAGCTGAAGACTAATCAACAGTTAAATCTCACTTTATTTACACTCATTGGGTACTGAACAGGTAGAGAATCATTTCAGGTAACTAGTAAACTCTTTGAAAAGTTCCCTGAGGGATATAGAAACAAGGGAGGAGTTAGGACATCATTCCTTCCCTGCAGCAAGCAGAAGGTGGAAACTATTCACATGTAGTAAGACTATTCAGACTATACATCCTCACTCCCCAGTGGCCCAAAGGCATTAAAATAACAGTGTTGTTAGAAGTAAGGAAGATGTGTAGAGAGGCAATGTTTAGTTTATAATAACACACTCTAGAGTGGTGAACCTCCTTAAAGCATTGGTTGGTGGAACTGAAAGAAACTTCTGTGAACATTTGAACTGATGTCCCGAGTTATAGGAAAATATACTGGTTTTCTCAGGTCATGGGCAAAACTGAAGGAAAGGGTAGGAGAAAGGTGAAAGAGAAATTAAAAATGGATAATAAAGGAAGCATTTTATGAAGCAAAGGTATAATCTTTGGGGAATTGTAAAGTGACATTTAAATTCCAAGAGTGAGAAATGAAATAGAATTGAAAGATGATATTGAGAACTAGGAAAGTTCCAAGTATGGTCTTTTGCCCTTTATATCTAAGTCCAAATGGATTTTAAGAGACTTAATTCAAACACATATTTAGTGAAACCTGTTTTGTGCAAGGTAGTCTTCCATGCTCTGTGTCAAGATGAATTTATTATAAATCCTGACTAGATAGGAATTAAAATCATGAAGAAACAGAAAAATGTCCAACTTCAGAAAGGTTCATATAGTCTTGGAAATGTGGGAAATATAATGGAAAGATTTAATAGAAGACTATCTTTGGAGTATGACCAGAAGAACAAATGAGATTGCAGCAGCAGCAAGGAGTGTTGCAGAGTGTGACCACTGCAGGAACATTGACAGTACAGTGCAGGTGTCCTCTGGGGACTAATCCTGGTTGGCCAGTGGCTGAGGCTTATGTCAGTCAGTAGTGGAAGAGTTTATAAGTTGGTAGGTAACACTGGAAGTTGATTTGGTGTGCATTTGTTTGGTCTTGAATATTTTTAATTTTTTATTTATTCAAACAAAGAAGGGTTAGATTAATGAATATGAAGAAAGGGGCAAAGGAAAGAGTGTGTGACAAAAATAGCCCAGAGGTTGAAGCCAATACTAGAAGAAGCACACTGGAAACTTAAACTATGACTGAGGCAGAGAAGGAGAAATGAGGGACATGTTGAAACATGAAAAATCTTTGAAGACTGAGAATGGGTAGGCAGAGGAATACCTAGGAGATACCTGTTTACACATCTTGCAGAAAGACATAAATTTAGAATTCAGGATGGCCTGTGGTTCATTTAATGGGTAGACGCCAGCTTCTACCATAGGTGAGGGAGGTCTAAGTCATGTGATGTGAGTACAACAGATGGATTATACATGATTCTTCCCCAAGGACGACCAGCCTGCAGTCAAAGTGAAACAGCAGTGTACCAAATGGAACATGGAAGACTTTGTTAGAGGTTAAAAAAATCAAGTTCTCTGGACTCTGATGGAGAGGAGAGTTCACTTCTTTAGTGGGAAGGCAGCACTGAGAGAGGATTTGGGGAAAACAGAAGCCAGTAGACATGGGTATAGAGAAAAAAGTAGTACACTGAAATATTAATATGAGAATTAGGAAAAAGAAAAAATATTTCTTACCTGGAAAATTTATAGAATGAAGTCTCTCCTTCCCTTTTCTTTCCTCCTTCCTCTTTCCCTCTCTTTCACTCCTCTTCTGTTTACATATAGAAGTCCCTTCCTTCTTAATCTTTAACCTACATAACATCTTCTATTATGATATTAGAATTAGCTAAAATATGTAAATGTTTCCCATAAAGATAAAAACACCAGATACATAGTATGAGATGCAAATGTGGGCAAGGGCTGGTTTATAAATTTTTGCAGCCACAACTCATCTGTCAATACAGATACTTCAGAAGGCTTCTTTATGTTCTAAAAAGGAGAGGAGACTTGTATTCCAATCTTTTAAAAAGCAACTTTCTTCCAAATTCATTCAACTGTAGATAATGCTTTACTACTTTGGCTCTCTAGAAACTTTTGAAAACCTACATGTTGATGCTTAGCCCTGGAAACACAAAAACCAAAAACCTTACCATCAGAGTTTATATTTAATGTATTCTTAAGGTTGTGAAGTTCAAATCAGGACTAGTTTAGGTTTCAGGCCAAGGCTCTGTTAGAATGAATCTGTTTCTGGGAAGACAATATATCAAAACTGACATTTTGCTCCGGGCATAGATTTTAGAACGAAATAAAACATACATCTTATAGTAAAGAGCACTCTGAGGTGGGTATGCTATTTTCAACCAAGTCAAAGGAAGCAGGGAATACAGGGTAATGCCCCATGTCCCTTGGTCCTAGAAACCTGATTGTGCAATGAGGGGATGAAGAGAGGATGGACACGTACAGAGAGGTTGGGATTGAGTGTCTTGTGCTCACTCTAATGGAGCCACATCTACCATGAAACAACCCAGAACCCTGGCACATCCATTCTATACAGCCCACAAAGGAGGATTTAGCTAGTTTTGGTGGGAGGCTTCTCTAGAGGTGGAGTCACAGGCTGTAATCATCCATGAGCAAGAAGAGGCCGTTGCTAATTTTTGCACAAACTGAACAATCTTTCATAAACACCCGTACTTGGACCAGAGAAAAGTTTGCCATGCCCTTGAGCCTCACTTGGAGGAATGCTTTGCCAATTGTCATGAGTCTGTGGAATTGCCCCTTGGCAATAATACATATTCGTTCAGGATTTTATCCATTCCTTATATATTTACTCAAGGATACTTTTGTTCCCCATACTAAGGAAAAGGGTAGAATTAAGCAACGGTTTCTTGTTCGTTTCTAATTTAACTAGTCCTTCAAGATGCACAGCAAAGTCTCAGAAAAAACCTGGACATGAATGCTAACAGCCAGGGCTAACAATTCACTGGGGGTATTCTTTGGGGATGGCAAAAACTCAGGGTTGTAACCTGTATTCTCCAATAGTGATTTCTGACATCCAAAGGGTAATTTCTTGCGGTTTTTTCCACTATCATGAAAGCATAACAGCCAAGCTTTCCTCCTTTTTTTAGAGTTACTGTTTTAATGCCTTCATTTATAATGTAGGTGAAGAACATGCCATATAAACACCTTGTTCCCAGTACTGAGATAACAGTGTTATTTGTGTCTGCTGGTAACCACTTTATCTATGCTGTCCCATAACCATTCCTTACAACGAAGACTAGAAAACACTGCTATATGCCTGGTCCCAAAGCAGGATGTCTGTTGTGTGATACTCCTGAGGAGATGGGAGCAAATATCTACTCACCCCAGAAAGGAAACTGATGACAGAGTAGACAGCACCAAGGTCTATCTTGGTGAGCTATGATACAAGCTTTATTGGAGTTATTTACCTTGGAATATGGATGAGGGGTTACTTACAGTTGGGGAAATGACAGCAGTATCACAAAACACATCCTAGCATGGGTGACAGCTCACAAAAGCTGGGAATCCGAAAGACACCGCACAGCCTACAGGCAGCTCAGTAGGTCAGAGAATGCTCTTTCCTGGCAGCTCGGTTACCCAGAGCCTTTTCCAGGCAGCTCAGCTGGTCTTCATTTCTTCTAGGCAGCCCAGCTGGTCTCTGCTTCCTCCAGGCTTTTTGATTTTGATTAACTCCTCATATGCAGTGTCTAGCCTATAATAGACATGTAACAAGAGTAAATGTAACATTATAACATGCTAGAGTCAAGAGTAAGAAAGGGGACAGGGAAGAACAGGATAAAGGTGGTAGACGTAGGTGGTGAAAGAGAATATAAAGCAAGTTGTTTTTCTAGTTCTAACTTGGTTTTTAATTTGGGGTGCGTTGGTGGTAGATAAATACATAAAAATATGCTCCATAGTGAAAATGAAAAACCCAATATGAAGCTCCACAGCATCCATTTGGAATGACTACTGTATAGAAGTTAATTGAGTTGTGTAGTCTTTGTGTCTGTGATTTCAGTGTGCAGGTTTTTAAAATATCTGCAACATTTTTGTAATAAAGATTAAATTTTTAAAATCCTGCAAAACTATCTCTCTCCCCAACACACAGCCATGCTTACACCACATCAGATGCAGAATGTCTGAACTATATTTCCAAGGCCTAGGAGGAATCTACCACCTTTTTAGCTCACAGCTCACAAGGGCAGACAAAACTAAAAGTGGCCAGAAGTTCTTTTTTCCTTCCCTGTGTCCTGAGGAAGCTTCATCCTGGTCTGAGCCCAAGCTCTGCCGACTTACTTTTCTTTTTTCACTCCGTGTTGGCCAATCTGTCTGTCTTTCATGAGTCCGTGGTTGACTTGCCTCTCTGCTCACCTCTCTTGTTCTGTACTAGTGCATACTGATTACTGGGGCTCACTTGCCATGCACTGTATGAGGTGCTACAGCATCGGTACTATATTCTTTTGGCAATGCAACACTCTTAATCACTGGAGTAGAAATGGAAGCACAGAGTCACAGAACCCCAGGAATAAAAAGAGCTTTAGAATCTCTACAATTCTATTGCAACCTTTAACACATAAGGATTCTGAATCCCAGAGAAGCAAGAAGCACACATGAGTCCCCCCTAGAACGGAAAGTGAAAGACTCAAGGCCCCACTACCATGGGTTGCGTGGGCAAGTCTAGCTTCATGCTTACTGTACATGGTGATCTTCTAGTCCTCCAGCACATGCTAAGGATGTCAATAATAATAGTTTAGCTGCAAGATATGATAGTCTAAGAAGGAATCCATAATAAAATAACCCTTGTCCAAGTGGAAACTCAAGTATTGAAAACTTAAGTATTATTTGTCTGTTTCATAAGATTCTTCTTGTGGCGTTTTGAGACAAAGATGATAGCAACTTTTAGAAATTCTCAGGCAGTTAAATTTCTTACACTAGTCAGTTATTACCCAGAGACTGACTTATGGCTTAGCAATCTGCTAGTGAAGATATTCTTGCTTTGCTTAGGGAGCAAAGAAACACACAGATGAATTAGGGGTATCCAGTTGGTTAGATGCAGGACACAAGAAAGATGTGGAGGACTATTTCATACACTGACTTGTATGCTAGTCTTTTCCCACAGGCCCACTCCTCCCACCCTTTCTCTGCCCTCTCTTCATTGCCTTTTGCCTGAGGCAAGGAGGGGGTAAGACTTCTAAGGAAAACCAACTGTGTCTGTGAGGCTCCTTTGACCTGTGGTTTCTTAGCTGGACTCAGTTAATTTGGAAGCCTTGCTTGGCAGGTGATTGCAGGGAGAAAGAAGACAGTGGTGGATATGCTAACCTATTGCTTTATTCTCAGTCAGTGATGTAGCTGGGGCAATGCTGCCATGCCTCCACCCTAACTTTTGTGAAATAGAGCAGTCATTTGAACCCTGTAAAATATTTCCCTCCTCTTGTCTGCTATGTCTCAAGGTGATAATAGCATCACCTGATGTTGGGTATGCCTTAGTCCTCTAAATGTCTCACTAAAAATGATCAGTGAATAGTTTCTTTACATTCTCTAAATTGTCTCCTTATAGTTTTATTAGAATGAGTTTTCCTTGCCTGCTCTGAGCCCTCACTGGCATAGCCTACCTGGGGTTTATCAGAGTCCTCGGAACTCACCATTTGTCTCCTTTGCTGCACCAATAGAGCCTTCATCATAGTCCATAGGACCAATTCTTGTTCATTTTGTATCTCATGGATCCTCTTAGCCCTGAGAAGTGCAACAAGCCTGAGCAGGAGATTGACTCTTAGCTCCCAGTGAACACTGAAAATGCAAGAGATCATTAGTGACAGAAGGATAAAGGAGCAAGTGCTAAACTTAGTTTATATCTATCAATTCTAACATTTCCTCTAGGATTACAGAAAGTGCCATAGGAACTAGTGTTTATATAGAATCCAATCGCATTCCTTGAACAAAATCATGGCTAATTTGGTTGAGTAGTTGCTGGACAACCAACTATTTTAAAAAGTAGCATATTTCTTGTGTAAGAAATGGCACATGAGCTGATTATTTGTCAGGGCAACACAACCTCATGAGACCTTGGAAGACCTTGGAAGAACCTGAACTGAGAAGTCAACTCCATCAGATCAACCTATGGGCATGTCTGTGGGAGCATTTCCTTGATTAATGATTGATGTGTGAGAGTACAGCTCACTGTGGGCAGGGCCACCCAGGGCATATGGTCCTGGGTGATATAAGAAAGAAAGTTGAATATCGCCAGGGGAACAAACCAGTAAGCATCATCCCTCTATGGCCTCCGCTTTAATTTCTGCCCAGACATTGGATGTCATGGATGATGATGGACTGTAAAGAATAAGAGGAAATAAACCCTTTACTCCTGGACTTGCTTTGGGTCAGTGTTTTATTTCAGCAGCATAACTCAACAGCGTGATTAGTAGGTAGGCTTTCAGCTGCC
The DNA here is from genome assembly GCF_008632895.1 of Mastomys coucha. Lineage (NCBI taxonomy): Eukaryota > Metazoa > Chordata > Mammalia > Rodentia > Muridae > Mastomys > Mastomys coucha. The sequence goes on from NW_022196904.1 coordinate 146,166,521, forward strand.
CTAATTTCCCTCCCAAAAAGAGTTGTTCTTGGGATGTTTTTTATTGCTTGAATCTAAAATTTTACCTGTAATTGTAAGATCCAAGTAATCAGGGATATCTCAGAAAAACACCGGGAGGCCAGGAATTTCTTTAAGCTCAGGAGCTTTAGGAAGGTAGTGGAACTCTCCAGAAGGGAAAGGCTAATTAATATTCCTCAGATCACAGGGTGAGAAACTATTTGCGGGTGGGGGAACATTCTGCAGGGTGGACCTTTGCCCATCTTCAGACAAGGAAAGTCCTTGCCACTTCTTTCCCTAAAGACCAATCAGTTTAAAAAGTCACACTGTTCTACCAATCACATTGTGTCTAATGGCTGCTGCCCTGAAAATTGTATAAAAGCTCACCAAACAAGCTGTGTGGGGTCGCCTTCTTTCCTGAGGGTCAGGGGCAGCCTCAGTGCACCTAAATAAAAATCCTCATGTTCTTTGCATCAATCAGGCTCCATATGATTCACTCAGGGGATCTCTGGTAAGCTAAGGCTCATCAGGATCTTACATAATGACACTTCAGAATCATGGGTCCTCTGCTAGTGCCATTAATTTTAGGAATTTCTAGGAGCTTTAGCAAGTGGGTCACTGGAGTTGGGTCACTGAGAATGTTATACCTGCCTACTTCCTGATTCACCTTCTGTTTTCTGGTCCTGTATGAGATTAGCCTGCTCCATCATGCTTTCCCGACAGCATGGAATGGGCTTCTTCCTTGTCGTGAAAGACTGGAGCCATAAGCTCCAATGAATCTTTAAGCTCATTTGTAAGGCATGATGGGCACAGACATGGTAGAGTAAGTAAAACTTTACCTTCTCTTTTTCATCAGTCATTTACAGCTACCAGTGTTAACTAATGGCAAGTTCACTTTCTAGGGCTTCTAAGTGCTTCTAAAGCTACTTTGCTTTAGGCATCCTAGAAATTGTTTACTTGTGTTTTTAATTGTTTGCAAAAGGAACCATATATCTATTCTTCTTGCTTAATGTTGGGAATGCTACAGAAGGAAAAAGATGTCTTTACAAAAGATAGGTAGCTTAGTTACTGCTCTATTGCTCCAAAGAAATACCATGACCAAGGCAACTTTTAGAGGAATGTATTTAACTGGGGGCTTTTCTTATAGTTTCAGAGAGTTAATCCATAGACATCATAAAGGGATTATGGCAGCAGGCAGACAGGCATGGCACTGGAGCAGCAGCTGAAAGCTTGTATCCTTTTCTGTAGGTGACAGGCTAAGAGAGAGTAAGATTGGGCCAGATGTGAGCTTTTGAAACCTCAAAGCCCACCCCCTGTGACACACATCCTCCAGCAAGGACACACTCTTTAAAAAAAAAAGCCACATCTCCTAATCCTTCTCAAACAGTTTACCAACTTGGGACCAAGCATTCAAATACATACACCTGTAGAAGCCATTCCTCAAACCATCATAATGGGAAATGGGACAATAGTGGAGATATGAAACATTCATGTTTTATCTGAGACATTGACTGGTTTAAGTGGTTCATTTTTTTCAACCATTAATATTTAAGACATTAATATTTACCAAGTTTTGCCAAGGGCCAGATGTTGGGAGGAGAAAGACTATGATATGAAGTGTTTCTGATAGGAGGGAAGCCATCCAGCAGGGAAGGAAATACCTGAGGAAGTTACTGTACATAAGCAAGTAGGAAGAAAATGGAGGATGTGTGTTCTCTAGTGTCTTTTCCTTTTGGATGGAGAGAAGGAAGGCTCAGGCCTTGATCATGGGCTCCCTCAATCTGAAGGGTCTTCTGGGGCCAGTGCTTGGCTGCACTTTGGAGAGCAAAGTTCTATGGGAAGACCTTCAGAGAGGAACCCTGGGTCTCCACTGACATAAACAAAAGAGGAAAGAAAGAAGGGAGAACCAGAAAAGAAGGGTGGGAAGAAAACCAGATAGAAAAGAGAAAGAAGAAAGAGGAGGAGTGGGGTGGGGAGAGAAGAAAGAAAAATGAAGGAAGTTTGGTTGGAAACCATTAACCCAAACTAAGACCCATAAACATCTTTCCAAAATTCCAGATAACAAATATTTCAATACTTCTGGCTATAGAGTTTCTGTTTCCTGCTCTGATCTCCTCTGGCCTCAAAAATAAGCATATTAAATAAAGAGGCATGACTGTCTTAACAAAATTTTATTTATAGGATGCTAAAATGTTCATTCCATATGTTTTACATATCAGTAAATAAGATTCTTTTCCTTTGTGATTTGGACACATAAAACTCATTCTTAACTCATTTAGCCTGGTGTGCAGTCTAGGTTTTGCTTATGGTCTGTTCATTATTCCCTCAATTTCAAGCTAGAATTAGGTACCTAAAGATAGAGGAGCATTATACACCACCGCTCTACTTGAAAGCTAGTCTCCAATCTTATCCGCAACTGGGCAGGGCATGTCAAGGACATACTGTCGTTAACTAGACAAGGCGAGTCCCTATGTCCAGGGATAGGTGATAGGGCTTTGTGAACTTCACTTGCTTGTCTGTAAATCAAATACATTTACCTGGCCTTTTGATGGTGAAATAAAAGCTATAGAAACACTCTTATGTAAACTTGGTATACTACCAAAGAAAATAAATCCACCAGGAAGAATTTGACACCCCCCGCCCCCAAGCACTATGCCACAGACTGAAAGTACTTCCTGGGCTGCAGATCTTCCCTAGACAGTGATTGAGCTTTCCCCATCAATCTCCCTGCATTCTGGCCTCTGAAGGTTGGCTATCTCACCTTGTTAAGACATGGAGGAGACTGCTTCATGGCTCTTTGCAGGTTGTCTCCATAGGACACAGCTCACAAAGCTATACCTACCCAGCCAAAGCCTGTGCTTGCTTCTAGCTTAATAGCTGTCTGACAAAGCCCCCTTCCTACTGCACAGCATCAAAAGTGTTCTTCTAAAGGTCAGATGCAATATGCCTGTGGTTAACTCATTTGGATATGTAATCTATTGTCTTCCCAGGGGTGGCAGGTAGGATGTTTTGTGAGAGGACCTCCTCATGCTTGCTGTAGGAAAAACATTTCTTAATATTTAAAAAATGTTTTTACAAACATGAATTTTAATGCATCCCACCAAGCTGTCCTAAACCCATTGCTTCTCCGATGACCATCGTCCATCCTTATCCTCTGTTACCTATAATGACTAGGTACCATCACTACATTTTGCCTACCTTTCTGGGTTCACATTTTCTTCTGAAAGTGTTAAGGTTTCTATTGTCAATGTTATGTTTCCCTACTTTTGCTCTGATGAATACAACTGTGATTTTCTTTTTTTTAGAATAAAATAATTCCTCTCAACAGAGGCCCTACTTTCTTGTCTCAGACATTATTTATTTTAATTTTATGTGCTTCATCTAGTATACACATTTCACACTTTCTTTGCTTTCTTCTTGTTTCCAGAGCCTGCTTCTTAGAGCAGAGTTAGATACAGACATTCTCAACTAAGACACTTTGGAGAAGGCTTTGCACAAGCACTTTTAAAGTATTTGGTTAAAATGCAGTTGCTTTAGGTGTTAAGGTTTAGGTTAAGCCACATCATTTCTGCCATTGTATCAGTCATAGGATATTCCTGACACCGTTCTGAGCTTTATGGTTTCAGTCTCTGTCGGGCTTCATCTCCCTATGTCCCTGTCATTACCACACCACCAGACCAACTGCTTTTCAATGAGCAGAAGTGAAGTGAACTAGATTCACCATTCTGTTGTTCTGTTCTTTCATTCCTACTATGGTGCAACAAAACACTAATGTTACATTACAATCATCCTCACTGTAGTTTGACACTGGAAATGCCGACAGAGTAAAAGATAACTTTCTAGAAGCCTCTTCATGAAACTTGGACCACAATTTTTATAAATTGGGGGAAAATCACTCTTAGCAAAGAGGTAGGAAAGAAGAGCTCTTTCTTTTGAAAGGACTTTTCAGTAGTTTTAATAACAAACCTTTCTGGGCCATTGCTATTGTGTCTGAGAAGTACCAGCATCCCTCACTTCTGCCTTTGAGTTTGAACAGTGTCACTTGAATTCAATAAAGTACAGCCCCCGGGTACTTTTATCTCAGGGTCAGCTTCTAATTGCAGGTATTGTAGCCAAGCTTCTTCCCAGCCCTTGGTGCTCTGTGACAACTAAGGCCACACCCTGACACGGCAGAAAGCTGGTGGCTGTGGATTCGAGGAAGGACAGAGATGGGCATCCTGGTTGCCACCATGTTTCTATAAGTCAACAGCTCTTCAGAATCTGTTTTAGTTATTGTAATCCTAGGAAATAGAAACCAAAGTGAAGATGTTCTATTTACTTATGATAAGGTATAATATCATCTCGCTTATGAATAAAATCCAGCTAGCAGTCTTGCTGTACTGATGACCAATAGAACATAGACCACAGTCTCTTGAATATTAAAAGCTTGGTAGGTAAGCCACAGTTGGGTGAATGTTGGTGCACAGATTAGGATGCTCTCAAGTTTAATCCTGAACTGCACATACCTCACAATTGCCACGTGTCCTCCTGTGATTAGAACTACCCGGTGAAGGCAACTGAATTGTATGGGGTGCTGGCTTCTTACCTGTCTGTAAGTGCGCAGGAATGAGGTCGGGGCAGGAACACCAGAGGCACTGATTAAGTAAAGTTCAAATGTTTAAAGGGTTGAAGTCTGGTGCAAGTGCAAGAGAACAAGGAGCCTGACTTCCCTGAACCACCGCCCTCCCCCACGTCCTCTGGAGACATCATTTCCATTCCCTGCGCTGTCCCTGGAGCCCTGGAGCCCTGGAGACTTTTCAATTGTGTTCTTAATCATGCTCCTGGAGACTGAATAGGGGACTTTGTAACTCTCTGTATGAGTCAGGATCACAGACAGGCTTTTTCCTGAGCATTTAACGAAATGGCAGCATACAAAGAAGTTAAAGAGAACAAGCCTTCCGGTGACGCCACACCCTTGTGCTCATACTGATGGGAGGCCATTCGCCATTTCAGAATCAGCGTCAGAGCAAGGAGTAATGTCCCAGAGGAGCATTAATGACCATCTCATCACTGAGGGTAAAGAACTGTGCCATCCTGCAGATAAGAGCTAGGGAAGAAACAGACCTCTCCCGGGCTAACTCTCGGGCTTTCTGCAGTGGTTCTTACTGGCTGAAACCAGCTAGCATCTGAGGCATGCCAGGCCCTGCGGATTCAAGCTTCCGGCTAAGGACTAGTACTAGAGGGTGGACCGGGCTGAAGAGACAAGACACTGGCATGTTCTCCTTACATAACCCTGCCTCTGCTTTTCCCTCAAACTCTTGGCTTTCCTTCTTGATTTTCAACTCCGGGCCTTATGCTCTCAGTTTCCCTGCTTCGCAGGATTTCCTCGCTCTGTTCGCTGTGTGCCATAGCATAGTGCGATTGGCACGGAAGGTCGGCTCCATATGGGGCCCGGCGGCGCCTCCCATCTACCCTGCACAGCCTTGCTCAACATCCAGGGTGTGCAGAGCGCTCGCTCATGCCAGCACCCTCACCTGCGTGGGCTTTGTAGTCTCAACTGCCTTCCGGAACAGGAAACCTTTTCCGCACCAATATTTTGAAGTCACGCTTTGAGGCTGCAAATCTGTCACTGTTATATCCTTTCACATAGTGCCGTTTATATTTTGAGTGTTGCGTAGTAAATTGTAATTGCCACCAACTAAAATAGATATAGGAAATAGGAAGTGTGGGCATTTCTCATAATTTCCCATTCTAGTTGAATCTTCCCCTCGGTGTGACTGCAGTAACAGCTCTTGCATAAAACACCAAGGAACATGTTGGCCTGAACCGAACAAAACTGCTGCGTATTCTCAGCAAATTCCATTAAGCTTATAGTTTCAGGCCTAGCCGATTTTCTCTCCACTGAAATTTTGAAGATGCCCATTGAGAATACATCTATTTGTCAAAGCCCAGTTGACTAATTTAAATTGCTGGGAGTGTTGTGTGGTCACTGGAAATGCATGACCGGATGAGGAAAAGAGTTTATATTGTTTCTACCCTCTTTATGGGGAGCCAGGAGGAAAGCTCCAATCTGAGTTAAGACCTATGGTGCTGCTATTGACGTAGCTCTGGATGTTTTTTGTATCCTCTGGGCATCGGGAAACTCCAGTGTGTGGGTAGGATTTCCGCTGGCTTCAGCTAAGCATTACAGTCACATGTGACGTTCAGGCCCAACATTGCTGACATGAGCAGAAGAGTTATATGTACCCCTTACCCTGCGCCCAGATCTCCACCTTAAAATGTTATCCCTAAGGCACAGGATGGGGCATTAGGAGATGCAGCCCTTTGGTAAAGCCACAAATGAATGGAATTGGTTTTTCTCATGGAAGAGGCCCGAAAGGGTGACCCTTCAGCATTTCTGTGTGTGAGGAAAAGCTAGCCCTTGCCAGACACGGACTGCCCTGACTTGCAGTCTCCAGAACTGTATCAGCCACTCGATCAAAGCTATTGTGTCCCGGATGTCCAATAGGCACAGACTGGCACCTCACTTGGCTACTCCTTAGTTATTGTCATTCTCTTTTTTTATGCTCAATCTTTAAGATGCTGGTGATTCAATTCCAAAACACTTTGGACTCTACCTCCACCTCTACTCTTAGTGTCCACCAGCCTATCGGTACTGGGCTATCGCCTGCTCCCGACTGACTGGCCCCAGCAAGGCTCTAGCCCATTGCTCCTTCCCAGTCTCTGCTCCCGACTGGCCCCTGCAAGGCTCTAGCCTATCGCTCCTTCCCAGTCTCTGCTCCACACAGCACCTTGAAAAACCTTTTAGAAACATGAATCTGTTTACCCCAACTTTTTATTTTGAAAGAAGTCAAACTTAAGGAAACTTAGCAGGAATAACACTGATTAACCATGTAGCCATCACTTGTCTGGTTACTCTATCTAATCAGGCATCTCAGTGGCTATCAACTCTCAGGGTCTCGGCATCTTATTGCTTTCCCATCAGTCTCCTGATAAGTATGGATTTCTCTGAAGACTGATTCACTATCTATACCTATGAGTAAACACAAGCTGTCAAGGTAGAGACTACATTTTCACTAGTATAATATCAATGGTAGAATGTATAGAGCCACATACTTCATATACCATAAAATTTGTTGAATGAGAGAATTGATGTATATCTTTGTTATACCTTGATAGAGTTTAGATAGAATTTATGTACTTGTGTATTTAAAATAAATTTACACAAGAAGGCCAAATAAGTAGGGAAGAGATATGAAGTTCTAGTCCACACTTGAGCTTCCCTCTGTCCCTGGGAAACAGTTGCACACTTCTCCCACCTCTGTGTGTGGCCCTGAGATCAGTTATAGCTAATACTCCGTGGAAACCTTCTGTGGTTTACTTTCTGGATCTGCTTTTAAACATCAGATGGGACTTCACCATCTTCTCACTGAGAGTTTAAAGTTCATTGCAGTTCATCACAGTGACAGTGTAGAGAGTTGTAGAGTCTTGAGTCATGACAAAGAAAAAGCTACCTGACAGACTGTCATAAAAATATAAAGTTTTCTGAAGTAAATTTGTCATCCATTCATATTGGTGGAGCACCTCTAATCCAAAAACTCAATGTTGTAAAAATCCAGAGATATGAATACCAATAAGATGCCATGCATTGAGAATTCTCCCTGACATCATGTCAGGGGTGGTATGGTCAAAAGATCTCAAGACTCAATGACTGTGGTGTTGCTTCTGACATAGTTTGTGGGTGCAATCTCACATCTCCTCTGGATATAAGAAAACTCTAGCATATCAGTATGACGTTTTGGGGCTTGCAGTTAAGCAGTATGATGACATGTGAGATCCATGCCCAGCATGGCTGCTGTGGACAGAATGATTATTTTCTCCTCAAAGACACTGTAGAAACCCACCTCAGGCTACGTGCACATGGTGCACAGGAGACAAAAATGAATCTTGCATATAGAACTGGATGTCATCCCTAAGACATCTCTAGTTATATATATGTAGAAATGTGCCCAAATCTTTTTTTTTTTCTTTTTTAAATGATATCTCAAACACTTCTTTTCTATGCTCTGCATGGCTCCAGAGATTGACCTGTGGGTCACCAAGGGAGTGAAGAAAGGTCAAATACACAGGCCCATGTACAGAAAAGCTGGAATGGAGCAGTCTGGGCTCTATGATGGAGAAGCCACAGTCATTGTCCTCCTCCAAGCTTAGTGTGTTTATTATATACAGTTAAACAGGGAGGCAGAATTATAGCATACTGTTGGAAAAGGAGACAGGTTTAGCTAATCTTGGTAGGGGTCGTCTCCATAAAAGGAGTCTTACTTTAGTCCATAAATATCCAGGTGACAAATCTATAGCACATGTTTTTTGCACACACTGTCAACATTCACACTTAACCAGGGAAAGCTTTGATGTCCCTCTGAGCCTCCCTTAGGGAAGCCTTTGCCATTCCCATAAGAGTGAGGCATTGGTTTTTGACATGGCTCTACCTGTGCCATCATTAAACATCATTTAGGATTTCATTCACTCCCCACATACTTTGTCCAAAGGCCTTCTGATAAAATTTTAATCTAAGATTGGTCTGAATGATATAGAGATGACATTCAGAGAAACAGCACACAGAAAATTAAGAGAATAAAAGCAAAAATAGAGATTTATTTTTGGCAGCTCTTGATTGTCATACAGATGCCTGGTGAACCCAATGTATGAAGACAAAAGGTTGACTTGAACTACAATTTTGAGATTTCAGTTCATGACCGGTTATCACCTGCTTTGTGCTACCTTCGAGGGCTACTTTCCTAATGCCAGGGCACTCAAGAGAGACTGAGGCTTTTAGACCTGTGCCTTTAGTGAACAGCCCAAATGCCAACGATAGCTGGAATGCTCAAAATTCACTGCTCATTGGGAAGGAGACATGGTTATGTTTATACAAAATCTGGAAGAAGTTGTGGTGGTGGGGGGGATAGAGGTTTATATGATTGAAATGCATTGTATAAATATATAAAAGTCTAAAATTATCAAAGGATAAATAGATGTGGGTTTTTTTGAAAAATTACTGTTTGCATTGCTGTGTGTATCGCCTCCATTCCTTCAGCCTTACTGAATAGTGTTAAGTCAAGAACGAGTGAAGAGGGGCTATGAGTCCATCAAAAGCCAAGGTGTCCTTTATCCTGGAAAAGGTGGAAATGTACTCACTTCGGCTTTCTGAGATGGCGTGATTGACCTTATCTTTTCTGAGCTTCTGTACCCAATACCCAGGGGGAACCCCAGTATGATTTAAGCAGTGATCCTTATAGTCTTTACTTTTTACCTCTACTGTATTTTACATGCTATGGGTAGCATCATTAATGGAACACAAGCGATCTAGCAGTTATTTGTCATCAAGCCACTGATTGAAAGGATTCTCTAAGTTTTAGAGGTGGAGGATCTCTTAATTTCATTTTTGCAGTGAGTCTATATCAGTTAAATGTTATTCTAAGTATGTGTTGCAGAGTTCATTACTCGTCATTGACCCAAGGTACCAGGGCCATTAGCCTAGGCAGTAAGTAGTCACATATAGATCCCCTAGGCAGACAAGCACAAGGAATGACTTAATAACCTGGGACACAGCTTGACTTCAGCTATAAACATACGCTCTGGTAATAATACACATGATGAACCTTCACCCGCATGTCTTAACGATGAATCTAACAGTCTGCATCAAGTCACACATACACACCACTCTGCACAATACAGTAGGTTTCTACACCCATAAAAACCATCAATACCTCCCCCTTTTGCCAAGCATCTATTCAAATATATTTCTGAATATTTCCGTGCAATGGGTTAAGGAGGCAGATCCAGCTTAGACTGGTTTTGGGTGCATATGTAATAAGATCAACTGTGTTCTCTGACTGAACTTTTAGGAAGAATTCTGAGTTTCCCATCTATGTTTCTATATCAATGGGAGTACAAATCATTCAAATCAGATGAATCATGAAAAAGAATATGCACAGTTTAAATATAAAAGGTTTACTTAGCTAAACTCTGCCAATCAAAATAGAATTATCACAGCTATGTATGTCCCCAGCAACAAGACTCCTTTCTCTAGGACTCCATGCATGAAAGACCCCCAAATTAACTGAGACCACTGAGCACTCTTGTTGAGCTGGCCTACTGCTGTCTTACAACCTTTCTGATCTGCACTATTACTTTGATTTAAAAAAAAAACCACTATTATTGTTACAATAATATAGAGATAGAAGAAAGTGGAAGGGTGAGAGGGAGGGAGGGAAATACAGAGACAGAGAGACCGAGAGAGTGAGCTTATGCAGTGTGTGGAGATCAGAGGACAAGTTTCTTCTGTAGCCCTTCCATGGGTTCACTCCTTCCACTTCTTTGAGGCAAGGTCTCTCTTGATTCTACCATACTGCTTGTACACTAGACTAGCTGTCTTTCAGACTTCTGGGATATTTTCCTGTCTCCTCTATATAGCTAGAAACACTGGAATTAAAAATGAGCACCATAGCATTAGGCTATTTATTTGTGATCTCGCCATTGAAATGAGGTCTTCAGGTTTGAGCAGAGAATGCTGTCAGCTAATGGGCCATCTTCCCAACCCTTAGTACTTGGATAAAGTCCCTTACTACTATGTGATCAGTGTGCATCTTATTATAGTGCTTTGTATAGGATACAAAAAGACCTGGAAATATGTCCAAGCACTGACCCCTGACAACAATCTCATGAGTTATTTTTGTGTCCTGACTCTGACTCAATGCAAGTGATTTTGAGGACTTCAGTTGGGATTGTTCATGCTCCTTGTTCATTTTAACTGCAACAGGAAGAAGTTGGGAGTACCTTAGAAATATGTATCTTTTACTTACACATTTCTTTTTTTTATTAGATATTTTCTTTATTTACATGTCATGTGATATCTCCTTTCCCAGGTTCCCCTCCAGAAAAAAAATAAAAATAAAATAAAATAAGAAACCAAAAACTAAAACAAACCCCTATTCCCTCCCCCTCTCGCTGCTCACCACCCCACCCCCTCCTGCTTACTGGCCCTGGCATTCCCCTACACTGGGACATAGAACCTTCACAGGGCCAAGGGCCTCTCCTCCCTTTGATGACCAACTTGGCCATCCTCTGCTATTCATATGCTGTTGGATCCATTTGTCCCACCATGTGTACTCTTTGGTTGGTGTTTTAGTCCCTGGGAATTCTGAGGGTATGAGTTAGTTCATATTGTTGTTCATCCTAAGGGGCTGCAAACCCTTCAGCGCCTTGGGTCTTTTCTCTAGCTCCTTCATTGGGGACCCTGTACTCAGTCCAATGGATGGCTGTGAGCCTCTACTTCTGTATTTTACTTACACATTTCTACTTTAAAAGAATACAACAGTATCAGCAAATGTAACCAAAACATACCCACACAGTTTGGAGGACTTCTAGGCTACTATTGTTTCTTTACAGTGAGAATATCATTACTGACAACATTTTACAATTTGTATTTAGAAGTATCTTTAAGAGCTGGTAATACATTGTATTTTTACATTTTGATTGCAAAGCTAATTGCATATATTCTAGAAATTGAAGAAGGAAGAATACAATTAAAATTATTCATAATTTGACCACTCCAAGGTAGCCATTCTAGTGAGCATAGAGGAAAGCTATTACATTGAGTCATTTGGCAGATATGGCTTTATGTACACTATTCCAGTTTTGGCAAATTACTGGATAGGAGGTGTGAACATATTCTCTTGGTTGTTCTTGAACTGATAAACATTCATCCTTTGAGTTGTCATCTTAAAATAAGCAAAAATGATTGGATCTAAATTTGGTGAATAAGGTAAATTCAATACCTGCCACTTTTAATCAAACAGGGTAGTTAACACAAAATGACAGTGTCTGAGACTGTTCTAAAGAAGTGTTTAAAAATATTTTGAATAATGGAGGCACTTAGGAAATAAACACAGATTCATGTATATGATATCTTTAAGAAAAAAATTATCTTTAAGAAAAAATAATCATTTCAACACTTAAGCTATGGTGAGAAATTTGCAGATGGAGACGTTAGCCTTTTTGTCAAGGAGAGAATGAAAGAGGCACTACTATTGTAACCATGCAAAGGATTCAATTATCTGTTATGACAGGTCTTCTCTTATGACACATAAAAATGCTCACAATACACTTAAAAATAATGGAAAAAATTTAAAAGAAAAATCAGGGCTGGCATTTGGGAGGCAGAAGCAGGCAAATGTCCATGAGGTTAAGGCCTGGTCTACAAAGTGAGTTCCAGGACAACCAGGGCAGAACAGAGAAACCCTGTCTCAAAAACAGAACAAACCAACCAAAAAAAAAAAACGGCTTTTTTTATTGTTCTTCCATCTGAGTTTATGCACAGCATCACAGGAGGATGAAGGGCAAAGAAGCTGTGTTTACTCTCACGACATGTGGAGGAAGAGACTAGATTTTGTATTTATATCTTGCACAGTTGCAAGGAATGAAAGGGATAAAAAAGGAAAGAAAGGAGAGGAAAAGGTAAATGAAAAAGGAAATATGCAGGAGAAGAGAGCAATTAGGTAGGAGGGTGGGCTGCAGGGGGAAGGGAATCAGATGGATAGCTCTTCTAAATGCCTGCAGTGAGAAAGCCAACACTTAAGATGGATTTATGAATTCAGCTTTAACCTAGTGCATTCTAATTGTTCTCAAGGAATTTAAGGACAGCAGGACTCTTTTGTTATATTTTCCATATTCCAAATTGCAGATGATGGAGCAGATACAGTGGATGTCACCTCCTGGTAATTTCTAAAGAACAGCTTTTGGAAACCTTCTAGGATGATAAAACCCATAAGTATTGTTATTCCATGCACAGGGCCTTGAAGGACAAGTCATGAGTGACCTCAGAGAGAGCAGAACAATGCTTTCAGAAGCCAAATCCTCAGAGATGAAGCACCTTGATCAGATAGGGTTAAAGACTTTATCAGCTTATTGTGCGATTTGGTCCTATTACCCTAAATAGGTACCTTCTAGGATGGAGCACCATGAAGCCCTATTACATGTTTGTTAATAATAAGCTATAGTTTATAAATTTCAACAGTTATTAAATTGTTCTTTAGTGCTGAGGACGTAGTGTTAGAATACTAGATGACTGTACTTTAAAATCTTAGTATTATACTATAGATCTCAGTACTATAAAAATGACCAAATAACAGGCTATGCATCCTCCAAAACCCCACTTATATCCAAATAGCAGGCTATGCATCCTCCAAAATCCCACTTATATCCAGTTTGCAGGCTGGACATACTGTTTATACTCACCACTAAAAAGGTTAATGGGAAAAGCAAATAACACAATTTCTAAAGAATATTTGTTTTAAGAATATGAATGAAGAGTGTTGAATTCTTATAAAATAACACAAGGCAAGGCTTTCTTTTGGGAAACCTGTATTTTGAGTGAAATGAAGACAGAGAATTCAAGTGCAGGGGCATATTGTGGAATTTAAGCATTCAGAAAACTGAGGCAGGAGGACTGACGATTTATATGTAGCCGGGTTATAAGATATAGTGAGACCTTGTCTCAAAACAAAAACAAAAACAAAAGCAAAAACAAAAAACAAAAACCACCACTACAAAAAAAAAACCCCAAAACAAACAAAACCACCAGAAACCCCAAAAAACACCAGAAAAACCTAAAACCAAACCTCAAAGAAAATAATAAAAACAGAGAAATGAGACAGAAGCAGACCTAGAAAAATAAATCACACTGATTACATAATTAAATAAAATATCTGTTAAGAAACAAGGGTTTCAAGGACTATAATTTGTATGTGTATACGTCAGAGCTTGTCATTGAACCCATGGAGCTCTGTCCTTGAGCCCTCCCATCCTGCAAAATCATTGTTTATTGCATTTCATGTCGGAAAGACTATTATATTTCATCTCAGAAAGACTACCACTTCAGAGGTACAATTATTAAAATCAAGTAGGTCAGGGCTAAGTAAGCAGAGATGAGTGGTATACTTCCATATAGATGCTTTTATTAGCTGTGAAAGGTATCATAAGACCCTCTAATGATGTCCTAGTACCTGTGACTATGTTATTTCACATCTGAGATGGGGCAATTGTGGGACATTATCCAGATAGGCCCTTCATATATATTCTTGTAAGGAGAATAGAGCCTATGCACAAGTGGTAGAAGGAGCTGTGCTTGCTGAAGCATGGTCTCTAGTAGGGCTGTGAGCAGAGGAATGTGGAAAGAGAAGCAAAAAAAGAGAAGCAGCCGTCCCTGGATCTTCTAGAGAAGGCCACCTTGCTAATTCTTTAAGGAATTCTGACAGGCTGGAATTTAATTTTGTTTGTTTTAGTCACTAAATGGGTAGTGCTCTACTAAGCAGCAGCAGAGTAGAATATATTAACTAATAAGAATTACTTTTCAAAGAATTTACACTGACTCAAATTCAATTGCTCTCCAACTAGATGATGATTCAATTCAAAACGGGTTACTGCAGACGAATCAGCAATTATTCTTCCCCCCTACCCCCAGCAGTTGGTTTTGGTCTGATGCCTGTTACCTTCATGCTAAGAAGAGAAAAGAAATTGTCCTTCCTCATGCCATTACTGGTTTCACCTCAGTTGGTGATTGTCTAAAGTTAGGGTTACTAGTATGGTAACAAAACACCACAACCAAAAGAAACTTGGGGGAGAAAGGGTGTGTTGCACTTCAGAGTTCCATATATCCTCAAAAGCAGTGAAGGCAAGAACTCAAGCAGAACAGGAACACGTAGGCAGGAGTTGATACAAAGGCCATGGCTGACTGCTGTTTGCTAGATTGCTCTCCCATGGTTTGCTCAACCTGCTTTCTTATAGAACCCAGGAATACCAGCTCAAGGTTGGCCTCACTAGCATGGGCTGTACATGTCCACATCAATTGCTAATTAAGAAAATGCCATATAGGTCGGCCTACAGCCTGATCTTTTGGAGACATTTCCTCAATTAAGGGCCCTCCTCTCTGATGATTCTAGTTTGTGTCATGTTGACATAAAACTAGACAACACAAAGATGGTGGGGTTTTATCCAACCTTATTTTATGTAAACTCATAACAACCCTAGAATAAAATCATTATTTTTTTACTTATATGTGAAAATACTGATTTCTCAAAGGAAAACAAATAATTTTATGTATTCATGTTAGTGGTAGAATGACAAAAAACATAATACTTAGGCGTACATTATAATGTAGGCAAATCTGAATTTTCTATAGAAAGAATACATAAAAGAGATAGATGATGATAGGCAATTGATAGATATAATGGCTGGAAGACAACAGAGTTGACAGCTGATAGATGAAAGCTGATATAAGATAGATAGATAGATAGATAGATAGATAGATAGATAGATAGATAGATAGATAGATGGATAGATGATAGATAGTTGATAGATAAATAGACAGATATGATATGATATGATATGACATTTGATAGAATAGCTGGTAGAAGAGAACTGAAGAAATATACAAAGATGCTTACAAGTAGAATTTTATGTGACCCAAAGTTTGCAGAGCAAAGTTTTGGCTGAGATAGTTATTAAAGAGAAAATTCTTCTGGGTACTCCATCTAGCCTCCTGATTTCCTCTCCTATAAAGGAAGACAACAATAGATGTCTCTCATAACAAATCCCAAGAACTAGGAATGAATACTGTGACACTGAAGAGCTCTTAAAGTGTTGATTCAACACTCTGTGGTCTACTTAGGATCCCCAAACCAATTTGTGACTCATTCAACCCTAAGAGGTAATCTGTTCTGAAGGAGAGAAAGAGGCATTGTAAATCAGGTGGCAATCAATGATTCCAAAGAGAATTGAACAAAATTTTTTTTTTTGTTCAAATGAACAGAAGATGTTGGTATGAATGGCGTGCTCGCTGGGAATGAGTAGACACAGCCAGAGCTGCTTACCAGCTGCTGAACATAATAATGCAAGCGAATCTTAAAAACAAAAAAAAAGCAGGTCCAGAGACATCTTGGAAAAGTGTCTTGAGTTAGGTCACCAAGATGTATGAGATCATTTAGATAGAGTTTAGACAACTGCAAAGTAGAACAATATGACCTAAGACTGGCTGAAGACCCCAACTCAAGTACAGAGCCAAGGGCAGCTGGAAGCTCTTAAGCACTAAATGGGAAGGAGAGAGTAATTTTGACATCAAAGGGATCAGCCTGACAAATGAAAATCAAATTGGATAGACTTTAATGCAAACAGCTGGGTGTGATTCGACCTAAAAAGGCAGATTTCCTGGAGTCAGCCAAACATTCATTAGAACCCCACATGCCTCCCAAAGAGAATGTAAATACATATTTTTTAATTTCCAAGTTCTTGCATCCCACACAATGGAGAATAGATGCAGGCAAGATAAAAGAGGCTTCCGGACAGTCCTGGGTGATTCGATGGCCACACTTACTTTATCTCAAACAATCCTTTTCTACTCTCTTTTCTACATTTTCCTATCTTACTCTCTCCCATCTCTCCATTTTAATGCGTGCAGAACATTATGAAGAAATAATATATCTAAATGTGATGAATAAATTCAAACAGTCCCTATCCTCTATGCTGACAGCTTTTTTATATTGGAAACATTTCTGTATGAACCAATACTTCTCTATATCTGACACGAGAGCAATAGACATTTTGTTTCCGAACATGTGCCTTGCGATTGGCCTGTCTATGGAATGCAAATAGAATCGATATGCATTGGCTGTAGTTTAAACCAGCCAGGAGATGTTGCTTATCTGCTCATGGATAGCTCAGACTCAGGGAAGAGGGCAAAGAGAACAATATTTTACTAGCAACCCTTACAGTGTTCTTATCTTGGTTCCAGAAACTTTGGTAGTGTTTTCTTAATGGCAATGTATCTTTGCTTTGTCATGGTAACTCAGTTGATCAGCATACAAACAAATATCCAGTTCAAAGGATTAACATCGTTGCAAAAGGCAAGCCTATTGCCTTCCTTACCTATTTCATGTATTGTAATAGCTTGGGATTCTGTAAAGACAGAAACATTTACCCAAGAAGCATAAATGCTGCTAACATTGCTCATTAAGTATTCCCAGAAATTAGCAAATGATGGGACATCAAGTAGGCACCAGATACGTATTTGATATGTTAATAAGTGACATGAGCCAGAAATCTGTAAATGGGTTTAGACATGATTAACTACAGAAGGAGAGATAAGACACTGTCGGATTCATTAAATCACCATTATCTGTTTAAATTACCTTGTGTTGCAGGATCTGCAGAGCAAATTCAAAGCCCCAAAAATCAAAATTCAGGATTAATTTGGGGTTCAAATAAGGCAAAGCAGAATCAAAATCCTTGAGCTTTCCTTCCGTGTGTTTGCCTGGTTTTAGGGCCCATGCCTTGATGCCTAAACAGCATGTAGGAGATTTTAAGCTAATACACCACTTACAGCGCTTTGCGGGTGGATCAGTGAATGATTTCATTGACCCAAAGCTTTGTTCTTATTCTTGTGCCTTTCTAGATTATTCTATTGATATGCTGAAGAAAGATGTGCAGGTGAGAGCTAATGGGCTCAGCAGACCCTAAGACTGGTTCTTTTCTGTTTACTTACTGCAGTCCCTGCTGCTTTCAAGTGTTTTTTATTTGAAGGTATGTTTTGTTGACATAACAAGCTACTTAGGGCCAGCCCTGATTTCCTTGAAAACTTAAGCTTATAAATCAGCAAGAAGAAAATGGAGTAATGTTGCATTCTGTTTATGCCCAGAAAAGCCTGTGTATCTTGAGCTGACAGCAACGCCTTCCAAACTGAGAGATGTTTCACTCATCATATTTAAATTTCCCAGCTTTATTGATATTAGTATTTTCCTAAAGTGGTTACAACATAAAAAGCCACAGTAAGATAAGGTTTGTCAAGTATAATTTCCTCCATATTATGTATTCTGTAGATTGTTCAGAGACTACAAAAGTAGTATCTGTGCTTGTGAACATGCAAGTGCACATATGTACATGTAAGTGTGAAGTGTGAGCACTTGTATCAGGACTACGTTAGTTTGCTAATAAAAGTCACTGTTAATTACGAAGGAACTTGTAAACTAAAAATAAAAACTTTAAAATATATTGGGGCTGGACAGATGGACGGCCCAATGCTTAAGAGCGTTTGCAGCTCTTGCAGAGGATCAGAGTTTAGTTCCTAACACCTACATGGGTGGCTCACAGCTGCCTGTAAATTCAGCTCTTGGAGAGGCAATGTCCTAGGCTGAGCACTGCAGGGAGCTTTCTTAACCTGGGTGTACCCACACACATTCTCATAGTTAAAAATAAAAGAAATGCCGGGCGGTGGTGGCGCAAGCCTTTAAGCACTTGGGAGGCAGAGACAGGTGGATTTCTGAGTTCGAGGCCAGCCTGGTCTACAGAGTGAGTTCCAGAACAGCCAGGGCTACACAGAGAAACCCTGTCTCTAAAAACAAAACGAAACAAAACAAAAAAGAAATATAAGATATACATTGGATATAAGATAATTTTGGCATTAGCAAAGAGCATGAGATCAACCTTATCTTAGTAAGCACTGGCAGGCTTTTCCAGCCTATGGAGTTGCAATTAGCAGCAGCAGTTCATTTAGACATGCATCGAGTAGAATTATGGTTCTTCAAAGAAGCTCATGAAATAACAAACAAGATTTGGCTGGTCTAAATTTGATTTATAAGTGGTTTTCAGAATGCTCAGATTGAGTGATTCCATTTTTATTTCACAAAAGTTGCCTTTTCCTCCATTTATTCCAATCCTTTCCTTGGCTGGGCATGAAGGTATACACCTGCAATTCCAGTATTAAAGAGGCTGAAGCAGGAAGATCCCCAGTTCAGGGCCAGCGTAGAAATACACAGCAAGACACTGTCTCCTAAACAGAATCTGGTGTCTTTTCTCTTTTTACAGTTAGGGGAACAAAACAGGCATTCATTATTTTGAATACAGCACATGTTTAAGATTAGTTGAATTCAGGGAAATGTGTTTAAGATGAATAAGATCTGTGTCTTTCCAAGTTCCTATGGGTATTTTATTTTTCAGTTTCTCCACCATTAGGAAATTTATCTACATGATGAGGCTTTAAAGAAACCCACTCATCTCGAAGCAAAATAATTTTAAATCTAAATAATTTTTGATGGCAACACTAGGCTTTAGAGTATGTGGACAAAAAGAAAAAGGAAAACAAGAAAGAGGGGGAAAAAAGATTAAACTCAAAAGTAACTACACAATAGCATGAAGAAATGCACAGCAGAAGCAGCCGGGAAGCCGCGGCAGTCATTTGCGGGCGTCCTGACTTTGCAGAAAGGGTTATCTCAGCAGCAAGGCGGCTTCTAGTAGTTAGCGATGGGAGCCAGAGAGGTTAAAACAGCTCATCACTTTATCAGGATTACTGAGGGTATGAGGGATGCCTTAATGGTCTGGCAGTCCTTTTTGTCACAATTTAATGGCATATCGATCTTGCAGAGTGAACAATCATGACCTTCAACTGTTTACAGATGCTTCGGAGGGAACAGGCTTAAGGAGCTTATTGGAAGGAAGCTGAGAAGGTTCAGCCTTGACCAGTCAAGTTGGGAAAGCCAAACAGCAATCAAAACATCCCAGTTTGGGAGCAGCTTTCCACTGGGGGTGGCACCTACGACTGGGAAGATCACAAGTGCCTCAGGAAAAGCCAGTGGTGTTACAGGCAATCAATAAATCAACCAGAAGTGTCATTAACCCAGAGAGAGAGGGGAAGGGAGCGATGTGCGAGAGCCCATGCGTACACACGAACACACTTACACATGCGCACACACAGCAGTGGAAGACGGTCCTTTGCATTTAGCTTGCCTTTCTGCTGGTTCAGCCGTTCAAGAGGTTTCCTTTAAGATTTGGAACCCTCAAGAGCAGCGGGCTAAATCCTGGATTGAGCTCATTGTATGTCTTTAAAAAATTCTGAGTGAAGAATAAAAGCAAAATGATGCTTTTCTCTGAAACATTATTATTAACGGGAAAGTTGTAGGAGGTATTTTTCTTGCATTCTGTGAACTTGTCTGCTCAAATGTGGAGAGTTGCTTTCTGAGGAAAAAAACCCGAATTCGTTGTAAATTCCCAGAAAGGGCAGGGTTGCAGCCACGTATCTAGATGATCTTGTTCAGTGAATCTAGTCTGTATTAGTGTTGGATCCAAATCCAGTTCCAGCTCTGGTTCCGTTGAGCCTCCTCTGTTTTATCATCCAGGTTCTGGCTGTTGTATAGACATAAAACACTGCTCAGAGAGCAGTAGTACTCTAACCAGTTTAACTAACTTGTGGCAGCTCCCCCACAAGCTATGTCTACATCATATTCCTAGAATCTGTTAATGTCCCTTCCCTTGCAGCTAAGCATCTTAAGATGAAATCATCCTGGTCTCTCTGAGTGCTCCTTGAAAGCACCAAGAAGTGCTTCATAAGGAAAGCTCAGAGGAGAAAATGACATAAAGACAGAGACAAATCATGATGCGATGCAGACACAAGCCAAAGGACATCAAGCATTACCAGATGCCACCAGAAGCTAGGAGACCCACAAGGGAAGGGTCCCTTGCTTGAACCTGCAGAAAGACTGTGGCTCTGATAGCAATTTCATTTTGGACTCTGGCTACCAGAAAGATGATGAAATAAATATCTTTTGTAATGAGTCATCAAATTGGTGGTGATTTGTTAATATATCCCTGGAATTTTACCCTGATTAATATTAGCCTTGCTTTCCAAATATTTGATTGAATAATAATATACAATGAAATGAAGACATGTGGTTTCAGACAATAGTGACAGACAAAATGTACCTTTGTCTTTCTTGCTCACTTCACATTTACTTCTATTCCAATCTGAATATATGAGTTTGAAGAGAGATGTGCAGAAAGAAAGAAATTTTAGGGAGAAAAGAGAGATGGGAATGTTATCACTGTGTAAAGGAAAAAACTGGTAATGATGCTGTATGCTAGAGCTGAGGTAACTGGCTTATTTAAGCGAGTATTAAATGACAATTGTGCCTCTTTTTCTGTTTCTCTCTCCTTTCTTTCTTTCCTTCTTTCTTTCTTTCTTTCTTTTTTTTTTTTGTAAAAAAGGTATCTAGCACATTATGTGGGCAAGAAGCTAAAATCAGCTTCAAACCTTCCCTGATTGTCCTTTTGTGGGAAGATGTTTTTAAGTAGGTAAGTGTCTCTCTCCTATCCAAGTGGCAATAGAGAACAGAATAAATGCCAGCCATATGTGCTGTGCTTACTGAATTCATAGTCACTGAAGATGCAGGGTTTGTGACAGAACATCAATGACCTTGCTGCCTGGCTGCCTCAGAAATGCCCTGATAGATGACCCCTCTTGTATACTTGTCTTGCTCCCCATGAGATGGGGTTAACTCTGAACTTCTGTGCCAGCCCACTCCATTCTCCTTCCCCCAACATTCCCTTACTCTGTCACGCTTCTTCTGCCACACCAATCTACTTATTTACCTCTCTATTTCCTGCCTCATGGTCCTTCCTTTGTGGAAGTGTGGTTTAGCTGTTTCCAAACTGTTTGCATGATGTTTGCAAAGGAACTCTGCCTCCCCCCCCACCATATAGTAATTCATTTTCCAAAACCAAGGCCATGATTCCCTCTTATGAGGTATTATTAAAATAGAGTTGATTGCTCTCACGTGTTGACCATCACTAGCCTGCACTAAGCTACAGCCTGAAGCCACTCATCATATCCAATAATGATGCATTTGTCCAATCACCTTCACTTGAGAGTGAAGAATATCTTCTGTGGCTGGCTGGGCCTTGGCAAATGATTCACATTCATGGTTTGATCAACAGAAAACAGAAGGATGAACCCCCACTGCACTTAGTGAGTGGGCTCTTCAAGCCCTTAAAACTCTTGAGTCCACAATGACCAATAAGCCTTTCTCTATACCTAACAGTATTTAAGAGATTGTCTTTTTCAATGTCTAGCAATTGGATAAGAATATTTTTGTTTAAAATAAAATATAAGTTCTTTCAAAAAAATCTGAAAAATAAGAATAAAGGGGAAGGCACAATTCATGTTTGGTACCTTAAAATAAACGCAATTAATTTTTATTTGTATCTACTTAACAATATATCTCTCTGGTCAGGGAAGCAAATAATTGTGATAAAGTACGATATTTGCAGAAACAGACTACAACATAATAGTATTCTCTGTCTGTCTTTCTGTCATTATTCTTTCTTTCTCTCTCTCTCTCTCTCTCTCTCTCTCTCTCTCTCTCTCTCTCTCTCTCTCACACACACACACACATCATTGTCTATTTTAGTTAAGGTAAAGTAAGTTGCTATAAAGTCCAGTCTCCAAAAACATAATGTGTTAAACACTATAGAAATGTGGTTGTGTAGTGGTCCACACTTCTACCTGCAATCTCAGATCAGCACCCTACCTACTCCTCAGCCCACAGCTCTGCCTGTGTTGCGGAAGGCCTGCTCCCACCCAGGACAGCCAAACAGGAGCCTAGCATAACTGTCTTCTGAGAGGCTTCACCCAGCTGGTGACAGAAGCAAAGACCCACAGCCAAACATTGGATGGAACTCAGGGACTCCTATGGAGAAATTCTTATAGAAGAGTTGGGGGAAGGATTGAAGACCCTGAAGAGGATAGGGACTCCACAGGAAGATCAACAGAGTCAACTAACCTGGACCCTTGAGGGCTCCTCAGAGTCTGAGCCACCAATCAGAAAGCATACATGGGCTAGACCGAGGACTCCAGCACACATATAACAGATGTGCATCTCAGTCTTTATGTGGGTCTCCCAACAACTGGAGCAGGGGCTGTCCCTAAAGCTGTTCCCTGTCTGTGGATTGCCTTGTCTGGTCTTAGTGGAAGAGGATGAGCCTAACGCTGCAGAGAGACTTGATGCAACAGGGTGGAGGACTACTTGGGGGGACTTCCACCCTTTCAGAGGAAAAGTGGGGAGGGACTCTGTAAGGGGGGAACAGGAAGAAGGGCATTGATCGTGATGTAAAATGAATAAGTAAATTAATTAATGGAGAAAATAGGAAATGTTGGTGTTGCTTTCATAATGTCTATAACACCATTCATGATGAGGACATGAGGACTCCAGGCTGCTTCACCTGTTAGAGTTTCTGTGTTCTCACAGAACAGGAAATGACTCTGTGTGTGTGTGTGTGTGTGTGTGTGTGTGTGTGTGTGTGTGTGTGTGTGTGTGTAGGGGCAGCATGTGGAGGGATTAAGAGGTGGGCTCAGAGATCACTTCCATTACATCCATTTTTCCCAGCTGCAACTCAGTCCACATGGCCTCATTCATGTGCAAGGCAAGCTAGGAAACATTCAGATGTGTATCCACAAGCAGAAAGAAAAGCTATTCATTGAACAAGTTAGTCAGTCTCCCTGATGTGTTGAATACAATTCTTTATAACCTGATATTTTTATTTGAAAACAAGTTAATGGGGATTATATAATAATATTGATAATTATTGTAGAGCTAATTAGGCAAATAGTAATGTTTCAGGAACTGTCAACCTTAAAATACATCCAAATACACGCTTCCATGACAGTTGATTTGTCTCTACTACTTTTTGGCACATAATATCTCTCTGCTTATTCAGAGCTCTGTTTGACATTGAATGCACACTTCTCTCTCCCATTCCCTATGCTGCTTTGTATTTGACTAGATATTTTCCTAATACTCCTAAAACCTGAATTACTTACTTCTTTTAATGGATAATTCTCATAGTTGGTATGCATTTAGATATTTGACCAAATCTAAACATCACTGTTCATAAAGACATTTATCTTATTCTTAATAATTATTTTTCAATTAATTGATTAGCTATACCTTTGTTAGCATGCTTTTTGATTTCTGAATCATTTTCCTTACATGGAGATTTTGCAACATTATTTATTTTGTCAACCAACATGCTACATTGCACGCATAATGTTTTATAATTTGCTTCTCTGGGAATAATTTTCCTCTAGCAAATTGGAAAATAGTCATTTTACATTTTATATTCCACAACTGCTTATTTTTCAAGCGTTAATATAGAACTTGGTTTTCCAAAGTCCCTCAGTGAATATGAACAAAAGAAACAAAGGAAGAAACACATTGATTTATTTATCTGTAAACAAATTTACAGGAAAAATTTCTGCTTGATTTCCTTTTACTCACCTCCACTTACTGCTGGATGTTAAGTACTCATAATCTAAGTTGGTAGACTCAACTCAGCAATAGGAACATGTTCACTCTATGTCTCTTCCATATGTGAAAGGCAGTTTTGCAAGTTAAAGGCTTGCTGGGTCCTTTCTTAACACCAAAAGCCTTCTATCTACATAGCGATCCTCTCATGTCCAGCTCAACTCAAACATCCCACTTCTGTCTTCAGTTCCCTTAACTTATCGTAATTCTGTAATAAAAGGTAATTTCCACTGGTAAGTTCACTGCAGAGCTAGGCTAACATAGTAATAAATGCCAATCAAATGTAATCTGTATGAAGCTCTCCTCCCATCCCTTCCACCTTATTTTCATCTTACAAGATAAGTCCTAGTAATTGAAGTAATTCAAGTCCTACCTCACCATGAGATCCATATAGGCCTGAAAAATCACTATTTTCTGTCTTTTATAGTACTCACCATGTAAGTGTCATGAGGAACACATTAATTTCAAGCAAGTTTCTACTTTTTGCTCACTATAACACGCATGCTTTCTTCTTAAACCACCTAGACAGACATTTCTGTGATTGAAGAGACTATGTTCTTTTGTTCCCTCATAGTTATCTAGCATGAAAATATCTGTGATTCAGGCAATGTTTTGGCTGACCAGATTAAAAATTCATTTCAATTTTTCATTTCAAACTTTTTCTCTCACTTAAATTTGTAAAATCTCACAGAAGTGTATAGCATCTATCTCTATCAGTTTGCACTGTTGTATGAAATATTTGAGATAAACTTTACAATTTTACAATAAAGCCTTTTCATTCTCTTATTGTCGTGGATGTTGGGTTCTAAAGATTAAGGCTCTAGCATCAGGTAAAGAACTTCCGACTAAATCATTTAAAGGAGGTAGAGCTTGTCCTTAACAAACAGCATTGATCCCACCCAATAGGCTGGAGCACTAAGAGCCTAGTTACATCTTAAAAGCCCCATCCCAGAACACTGTTATACTGGTGATCAAATTTCAACATGAGTTTTGAAGAGAACAATCATTTTAATAAAGAAAAGTAATCTAACTTAGCCCATTTATATTTAATCCTTGTTCTGTGAAGCAGACCTTAAATCTATTTAGAAAGATGTTGGTTACCTCTGTCTCATTCATGCCACTATTGCATCCATGAGTATATTCTATCAGATCAGACAGATAGTTCAGAGGGTTGTAGTTCAGACAATTGAACAGAATAAGACAGCTGGGGCATTTGCACCACTGTGTAAGATAGCAGGAAGGACGCTTCCAGGTCAGTACCAGCTTGATTTTTCCATGTTCTGTCTTCAGCAGTAAAGTCTCATCATTAAGTTCTGGTGATCCACCAAGAAAGATAGCCACACACAGTCTGTATTGTATGGGTATAGTCTCTGCCACCTCCCAAATGACAACTCAAAAGGGGAGATCTATACCACACTTGGCACTGAGCTTTTAGCCTGAGAGTCTATGGCTTCTGGGAAGGGCATTAGCTATTCTAAAGAACAATTATAAACATTTTTCAAAGAGTTTAAGAAGTTCTAAGAGGACAGGTAGACAACTAAATAAACTGAAGGAGACAGGAATAAACCTCTGATTGAAGTCCAAGAAAACAAATGGTTACTGAAACAATGAGGGCAATTGATGCTATGGAAACTGAATTTGATAAGGAGGTAGAATGACTGAAGAAACCTAAACTGAAATGAAGCTAGAAATGAAATAGTCAGTAAATTTAATAAAAATCCGGCTCTAAAACAAGGTAGAGCAATTGAATCATTCAATCATTAAAATGATACATTTAAAAAACCCTCAAGAATGGTATAGGAAGAAACTCTGGGGCAGCATGAGAAGGCCTAATCTGTACAATATGGGCATAGAAAACATAAGGAGATTTTCAGATCAAAAACATTCTTTCAATAAAATCATAAAAGAAAACTTCTCCAGATCTAGGGACTCAGAAGCCCATCCAGGCTCAAGAGGCACACAGAACACCAAGCCAACAGGACCAAAAAGAAACACCCCACACTTTATTATGGCTAAAATGTAAACATACAGGACAATGAAAGGCAACTGAAGACAGCAAGAGCAAACGCTCACGTTACTTGTGAAGGCAGCCAGTTAAAGTAATAGTTGATTTTTTTATTGGATATTTTCTTTATTTACATTTTAAATGTTATCCCCTTTCCCAGACCCACCACTCCCCAGAAACCTCCTACTCATCCTCCATCCCCCCTGCTTCTATGAGGGTATTCCTCCACCCACCCACGCACTTCCATCTCCCCACCCTCACATTCCCCTACACCGGGGCATCAAGCCTTCACAGGACCAAGGGCCTCTTCTCCCTTTGAAGTCGGATAAGACCATCCTCTGCTACATATGCGGCTAGAGCCATGGATCCCTCCATGTGTACTTTTTGGTTGGTGGTTTAGTCCCTGGGAGCTCTGGGGGATCTGGTTGGTTGATATTGTTCTTTCTATGGAGTTGCAAACCTTTCAGCTCCTTCAGTCCTTTCTCTAACTCCTTCATTGGTGACCCTGTGCTTAGTCCAATGGTTGGCTGCAAGCATCCCCCTCTGTCTTTGTCAGGCTCTGGCAGAGCCTCTTAGAAGACAGCTGTATCAGGCTCCTGTCAGCAAGCTTTTCTTGGCATCCACAATAGTGTCTGAATTTGGTGTCTGTATATGGGATGGATCCTCAGGTGGGACAGTCTCTGGATGGTCTTTCCTTCAGTCTCTGCTCCACACTTTGTCTCCATATTTCCTCCTGTGAGTATTTTGTTTCCCCTTTGAAGAAGGACTGAAGCACCCACACTTTGGTTTTCCTTCTTCTTGAGCTTCATGTGGTCTGTGCATTGAATCTTGGGTATTCTGAGCTTTTGGGCTAATATCCACTTATCAGTGAGTGCATATCATGTGTGTTCTTTTGTGATTGGGTTACCTCACTCAGGATGATATTTTCTAGTTCCATCCATTTGCCTAAGACTTTTGTAAAGTCATTGTTTTTAATAGCTGAGTAGTACTCCATTGTGTAAATGTACCACATTTTCAATGGAAACTTTAAAGACCAGAAAAACTTAGAACAAACTGAGACAAAGTTCTTACTTTAATCTATATATGTTGGCAATGCAGTCCCATTGAGAGGTTTGTCGTTTGTGTGAAGCACTGTCTCAGATCCCCAAAGCAGTATAAGGTAATGAAACTCTATAGATTATGTATTTTGGAATGTGGAAGCTGAGTTTTAAACCAAACATCAGTTCTCTTTTGACTTTTTCTCAAAGCCACAACACTATACTTAATGTTACCCTCAGTAAAAATACATGCTTACAATTTTGCTTATTGCATTTTTTATTTTATAATTTTATTTTTGAAAACATTGCATAAATCACTGCATCCACAACACCCCTGTCCCCCCCCCTTTTCTCTCAATACCTCCTTTATTCCACTTCCCAATTCTTTTTAAAAAAAGATTTATTTATTTTATATATGTGAGTACACTGTAGCTGTCTTCAGACACACCAGAAGAGGGCATCAGATCCTATTACGGATAATTATGAGCCACCATGTGGTTGCTGGGAATTGAACTTGGGACCTCTAGAAGAGCAGTCAGTGCTCTTAAGCACTGAGCCATCTCTCCAGCGCCCCCTTCCCAATTCTTGATCTCTTTAATTATTGTTGTTACATATATGTGTATATATGTATATATACATATATATATATAATGTATGCATAAAAGTATATATATATATATATATATATATATATATATATATATATATATATATAAACCTACTGAATTCATTGAGCTTTGTTCAGGGCTGACTTTTTGGGATTAGATAACCTATATGGAAGCTAATCCCTAGAAGAAACTGACCACCTGTAGGTGCACTGACCACCTGTAGGACATTATGAGGGTTAGGGCCATGTGGAATTCCCCCTGTTAAGTGTTGGCAAGCCAGCTAGTATAGTTATTATGTTGGTACAAGAATGAAATTTAACCTATATTTAGCATTCTGCACAAAACAACTGTAAATGTTTAAAGACCTCAATGTAAAACCAAAAGTGCTGAAACAGAAAGAAGAATTCATAGGAAGTACTTACATGACATAGGCTTAGGAAAGGGCTTTCTGAATAGGTCTCCATTCCTCAGAAATTAAGACCAAAATTTAACAAGTGAGAGAGACCCCATAAAACAAAAATCTTCTGCATGGCAAATAATCAATAAAGTGAAGAAGAAACCTACACAGAGTGAGCTTTGTCAATTATACTTCTGGTAGAGGACTAATATCTAGAATATATAAAGAATCCCAAAACCAAGAGTCACAAGGGCAAATGATCTAATTAAGATGGGTTATGGATTTGAACAGAAATTTCTTAAAAGAAATAATAAAAATGACTAAGAAGTATCTCAAAAAGTGTTGAACATCATTAACATCGGGGAAATTCAAATTAAAACTTCTTTGGGATTTCATCTTACCTCAGAATATCTAAGATAATAAAATAACTGAAAACAAACACTGGAAAGAATGTGGGAAGACGGGAACCATCATTCACTATTTTTGAGATTACAATCTAATGTACCCTCAATGGAAATCAATGTATAGAATCCTTAAAATTATAAAAGTACACCTACAACATGATACATCTATATTACTGCTTGAAATATGCCCAAAGAATTCATTATTATACTTCAAAGATACTTGCTCAGCCATGTCTATTACTACTTTGGTCACGGTAGCTAGAAAATGGAAACAACTTAAATTTCTCTCATTGGACAAATCAATAGCGAAAGTGTGATATGTATACATCAGGCAATATATATGGGTGTATTCAATTGTGAAGAAAAATCAATCATAATTTTTTTAGATTTTTTTAAGATATAGTATTATATATTAAAAAGAGTATGGTTTTACACTAAACAAAAATGGGTTAGAATTTTGACATGTCTACATTTTCTCTCTTGAACTTCATTAATCTGTTCCCAGTATGCTTAACTGTAAAAATCATATTTACATTGCACAGTTGATAAAGTAATGACTATTAATGTGTTGGCTTATGGCAGTTGTCCAACTAGCTGTAATCCATTATTATTTTAAAATAGTTATTATTCATTATCATTCTTACTTCTTTGAATGATTGGACATCAAAATATGTTTAAGGATCATCTTGAATTTAACTTTCTTCCTTTTTATCCTAAATAACAGATGACTAACAGCCATTGCCTTTTAATCTTAGTATCATTTGTCATATGGTCCATTTTAGAAGGTCTTTTTATCAACTATTTCATATTTGTTTTGACTTACAGTTTTTTTTTAATATAAAAACCACTTTATGGAATACTGTGACAGCTTGATAGGTAAAGGCATTTGCTACACAAGCCTGGCCACCTAATTTCATCCCTAGAGCTTAAGTAAAGGATATAGGAGAAAATCTACTATATAAAGTTCTCTTCTGACCTCCACACATGTGCCATGGTAGTTTGGCACACATAGTATGTAAACATATGCACAATAAGAAATGCAGGCATGCATGCAAGCAGACTTCTCTTGTTCACATATCACTCATGTGATGAATGCCTCCTTGGTAGGTCGCCAGCAGCATTTCTCAAGTTTGATTACAGAAGCTGGGTTCTGTGAACTTCCACATGTGCTGAATGACTTACAAAAGAACAACTATTTCTTTCTACCACCAACCTTGGTGCTCTGATACCTGTAGAACTGTATCTGTAATCACATATAGTTGAATGGCTTTAAAAGGAAGTTTGAAAAATTTTTTAAATATTCTGATAATCAAGCAGCAGTTCTTAGTCTTGGTTGACTGGATTGACACTTGACATAGTTCTTAATAATCAACACTGCTCTGAGTGAAAATGCACCCAGTTAGAGAAGAAGAGCTCTAAAGACTTTTAAAATAGCATGTTAAATAATATACAGGGAAATTGGCAAGGCAAGCTGACACTTTGAAAGTATTTTATAAGAGAAGGGAAAACACAGTGGGGGTGGGGGTGTTCTGGAATCCTGTAAATACCCAATAAAAATTCACCTTGTCTGTGTATTGTCCTAAGAGACACAATCTCATTTACATTTATTAGAAGTAATGATATAGAGTCCTGCACATAATTAACACAATAAAATGCTGCTAATTTCACAGTGTCATTATAAAATTTGCCAGTTCAAATTAGAAAGTGATTAACCCTCTGAGTGAGACAATGACATTTTCATTCTCAGTCTGTGAATTAAGTTTGAGGGGCTGTTTCCCCACTATGAAAGTTAGGCCGGTTCATCTTCATTCTGCTCCACCTCCACCATGGCTTTTCAAGAGCCAAAGCCCTAGAGGCAAGCTTGTTGGGGATACTTTGGTATCCCAGAGCAAACCAAGTTCTTAGCAAAAGCACTGGCTTATCTCAACTTAGAGGGGAAAACCAACTTCGTTTCTAAGACAGGGTAGAACTAAAGGATAGAAAATATGGGTAGGCCAAGAAAGTGGGAAAAGAGAAAGGAAAGAGAAGCAGGGGAAGAAACAATAAACTCAGATGAACATAATCATACTGTCTACTGAACTTCCTGTTGGTCAAGTAAGTATGAAAATTCCCCATTAACAAGTTACCTTGCAAGCGTGCTTCATTTCACTTCTCACCAATTACACTTTAACCTTTGCCTGGACACTACTTTATTCATTGACTGTACATCATTCCTCCACAACTGATTTTAATTAATTTCTGAAAAAGTAATAAATTAATTAAAGAGAAGGGATTTATAGCTCCTCATTTTAAATATCCCAACTCAACCAAAATCCTCTTAAAGAATATTTAATGAGAAAAGTAATACTTTAAATGAATGAAACCTTGAGCTAATGATTAAATTGTCCAACCTGTTAAGGTAATTACTAACAGAATAAATCTAATGCATACATTCATAAAGCTGCTAAAAATATGGTGGATTGCCCTTCCCTACCTTCCCTTCCTTTTTTCTTCTCAAAGATTCATGGCTGGAGGGTTATAAGTGGTTTAAATAGGGGTGCTCTCTTACAATGGGGGGATCTGTTTCCAAAGGCTGGGTCTTGCCAGGCCCATTAAGGAATCAAAACAATGAGCAGTACTGAGAGAGCTCTTAAGGATGTCATTCTAAGAAAATTTCATTTAGTAATTTTCTCTGTATTGATAAATTCGTTGACTGCTGATACCTTCTTCACAGTGCGGTGCAGTTTTCAGTTCAGCTCCTCCAACTGCTTGGAGAACCAGCAAGCCAGATTAATCTTTCACACCCCACCAGCTCTCAAGTGTGAGAGACAATAAAACATCTGCTCCAAGCTAAAGTCCACCAGGCATCCCAGCTGAGAAATGAGTTTTCTCACATTTGAATTCATGTTTATTT
This sequence comes from Mastomys coucha, assembly GCF_008632895.1. Taxonomy (NCBI): domain Eukaryota; kingdom Metazoa; phylum Chordata; class Mammalia; order Rodentia; family Muridae; genus Mastomys; species Mastomys coucha. The sequence goes on from NW_022196904.1 coordinate 146,198,023, forward strand.
AAAAGTATGTGCATGTTACACACACACACACACACACACACACACACACACACACACACATGCACACACACATATGCACAAGTCTTCCATCATCTTGCTTAGATTGCCTTACCTATAGGCAGTAGTCTATGCTCATTATTATGATTTTTCCTTGGTAACATTACAAGAAATTAGTTTCCTTACTGTACCTTATACTGAAAAGGTAGACTAGGGGAAAATACATATTTAAATATATCTGATTACAGATCCACAAGCCCCATGTAGAGATCACATCTTGTTGACATTGTTCTAGTGCAACCCAAGGCAGGAAGGCACACATTGAAAAGCAGTCCCTAATTTACAGGTGAAGTCCGCAGGACAGCAGTGCCTCGGAGCAAAGGGCGTAATTGTTGAGTGCACTGACTGGAAAGATTAGAGATGACAGAAGACAAACCTCTAGTTACACAATTTTTTTTTTTCAGTGCAATTAAGCTGAAAATATTTCATCCACTGTCAAGGAGACAAATTGCTTAACCTTAATCTATGCAACAATTTCTCCCACACATAAGTGTCCTCTCACATTCAACCCTGGTCCCTCCTCCCCTGCAAATTCAGCACACACCCTCCTCCCGCGTCTGGGAGCCTTTGTCTTCTTAGCTTCTCCAGTTCTGTCTTTCCTTCTGACTCAGAAACACTGTTCTCTCTCTCTCTCTCTCTCTCTCTCTCTCTCTCTCTCTCTCTCTCTTTTGCTGTACACTTAATTTTAGGTCACTTGGTTGGTGATATTATTTATAGCATAATTATAGCTGGAAAGACACACAGCTTATTACCTCAAAATCTTGTTACTCATCTTTTAAGAGGTGTCTGTGCTGATGAGTCATCCTGTTGGCAGATTAATTTGTGAAGTAGGTAGGCTTGCTCCATTTTATACCTAGTCAAAGTCCAAGGATGGGAAGAGTAACTGATGTACTTACATGTTTTAAGGGAGGCCTCTAGGTACTCAGGTGGGCAAGGTAATCTCCTTTTCTTTAGAGATTATATAAAGCTGATGATTCTGTTATATCACATCCAGAGTTGCTGCTCAAATTGTTAGTTAGAAATCTCTGCTCCGTACAATGTTAAATATTGTGCTGTATTTCCTTCTCATAACAACTCTACTGCACAGCTTATATGTATTTTTATAAGAAGCAGTTTATATACATTTATGTAAGAAGACTTAAAGCCTCAGTTTAAGCTGATTTGCCTGACCAAGAAATGGGAAATAGCACTTGGATCAGGCTGGTTTGGTTCTAATGTTCTCACAAACCCACTACATTGCTGGTGTTTGTGCATATCAATGTATTTTTAGTATGTCAGCTTTATATGAACATTTAGAAAGATCAGTGATGTAGGTGGAGTGAGGCTGGCTGAAGAATCATACAAGTGTTTAAGTATCCACTAGTCATGTGGTCTACAGGACTGTCCATCCTCTATTTGGAGCCTCATTGAATCTAAGAAAACTCTCCATAAGGCAGAATCATGGGTGTTTTCACTTTGCAAGTACCCAAATATACTTTACTTCGTAACCACCTGCACATATTTTTGTATTGCTATTAATTTGGCTGCATATACTTCTGGCTCTTGTCATTCTCCTGAATTGTTCTACAGATTAGATAATACATGTTCCCACAAAGTCAAAAACAAAAGCTTTTTTAAAAAACGGTGAAACCATTTCAAGTGGGAACATGGCTGAGTCAGAAGAGCAGGCTGCCAAGAACAGGTCAGGGATGCAGTTACTGCTTCAGGGCTCTTTGCTCACAGGCTCTCATTGCCAGCACCTCCTGCCTTCATGAAGTTTGGGAGAGCTTGTTGATATAAAAGTTGGCAGGCATTAAGTTGACATATTTTTCAGGACAGAATAGTTTCACACAAGAAATGAAAGTTTCCAGGTAAAGGAAGAGCAGACATCTTGAATAATAGGAGTTTTAGAGAGACACAAGGAAATATACATGCTATTATAGCAATTATTCTACAGAAAGAGATAAGAGTGGGCAAGGAAATAAAAATAAGGAAAAGGAGGCATCTAAGTCTCTAGAATTGGCAATATGAATTCTAAAGGTAGCAAGAGAGGAAAAAGGAAGGAATAACAAAGCCTTTTCTTTCTGAGGCACATAAGATGGACATTCGTCCAGTATAACAGGGTGTAGGAGAAGACCTACAGATGAAAGAGCATATGATGATGTATGTAGCTTGTGGTTCATGTGAGCTTTTGAAACAAACATACAGGGCATAAGTAAGAAAAGCTTGATGCGGCATGATAACATTTGTATGTCATCAGCAGGTGGAAACAGAAGTTACATGCATGAGGGAACTCCTCCAGGAAGAGAGCAGAGTGAAGCCAGAAGAGGTTTTAGGGCAGAGCTAAGACAGTCACCAGTATGCAAGACACAGACAGAGGAATAAGTGGCTGCAACTGAGAATTTCTAGGTGGTAGAGGAGATGTGATGCAGAAGCCAAGGACCAGAGGTCTTCAGGAAGCTTAGTTGGAAGATAAAATCCAGAACAGAATGCTCAGTCAAGCAAGATAGTCTTCAAGGATGCATATGGGTGAAAATGTCATAACAAAGCCTATTCATTTTATACAATAAAATTTTTAATAAAAAAAGCTAAACTATCAAGACAATGTTTACCAGTTTTGCTCCTGTAGGCAACTTTAGTCAAGTGCATAAAATATGAAACGTGGCTCAGTAGAAAAAATGATGGACTTGAGCAGGTACCCTACTTTGAATTTCATATTAACATCAATAAATTAAAATAAAAAATAATTTCTGAACAGCAGAAGCTCAAATGTCAGGATGTCCTATAGAAAACTTATCTTTGGATTTTCATAGTTTGAATATGTGTTTGGCAGCAAATATTTCTATTCGAAAAGAGAATGAGATGCTAGAGAGTTTTGGGCAAGTATTGTTCTTCTATCCCAAAGGTAAAGATGTATGCTTCTGTGCTACACAGATTTCTTTCCAGGTATCTTAGTTAGGGTTTTACTTTATGAACAGACACCATGGCCAAGGCAAGTCTTATAAAGGACAACATTTAATTGGGGCTGGCTTACAGGTTCCGAGAATCAGTCCAGTATCAAGGTGGGAACATAGCAGCATCCAGGCACGCATGGTGCAGGAGAAGCTGAGAGTTCTACATCTTCATCTGAAGTCTGCCAGTAGAATACTAACTTCCAGGCAGCTAGGACTAGGGTCTTAAAGCCCACTCCCAAAGACACACCTACTCCAGCAAGGCCACACCTCCAAATAATGCCACTCCCCGGGCCAAGCATATACAAACCATCACACCAGGTAAAGCCTGTTCTCTCCCAATTCCTGATGGTTGTATCTGCAGCAATGCTTAACAATTCATCATACTTGATCTCTAGAATTCTGTTCCTACTTAAAATATTACTTGTCCATCACATATGAGCAAGGCACTAAAGTTACCATGAAGTCGGTGGTAATGTTAGTGTAAATAGTGGAAACCAGAGTTGGAATCTGTGAAACACTGATTTTCCATCTTTATATAGTGAGTGTGCAATGTCCAAACATACTGGAGTTTGGAGCAAAAGAAAATATAGTAACTTTCTTAGGTTTTGGGTCTTTACTAACAAAATCACTAAGTCTAAACTTGAGAATTTCATGTTATTATTTTTTGTATTACCAGGGACCTCTTTAAAATTCAAACTCCATGGTAAAAATTAATAACCATAGCATTGTATATACTAAAGGTGACAATAGCATATATACTATTGTATTGTGACATGTTGTTTGATCTAAGGCCTTATTTTTGGTCTATTATTGTAGTGACTTCTTGACTTGAAATAATCCAAGGGATAGTAATGACTCAAAAAAAAAAAAAAAGAATTTAAGTATAGAGTCTCAGGGATGCTGACTGCATATTGTGCAATTAGTTATCAAAGAAGAAGGAAAAAGAAAGTGAGAAAGAAGAAGGGAAAGAACCTGAATCTGTACACAAATTTACAAGATCAGTATTGCATATGAATAAAGGGAGATGGTGCTCCTGCTTTTGGAGTTTGGAGTATGCCAAGGAACTGAGCCTCTAGGTCCTAAGGTCATTTCTTTTCTTTCTTTTTTTTCCTTTTATTGGATATTTTATTTATTTACATTTCAAACTTTATCCCCTTTCCTAGTTTCTCCTCTAGAAACCCAACATCCCATCCCCACTCTTCTGCTTCTATGGGGGTACTCCCCTCCCACCTCACTCCCACCTCCAGCCCTGGCATTCCTCTACACTAGGACATAGAGCCTTCACAGAAACAAGGCCCTCTCCTCTCATTGATGCCCAACAAGGCCATCCTCTGCTACAAATGCAGCTGAAGCCATGGGTCACTCCATGTGTACTCTGGTTGGTGGTTTAGTCCCTGGGAGCTCTTGGGTATCTATCTGATTGGTTGATATTGTTGTTTTTCTTGTGGGCTTGCAAACCTCTTCAGCTCCTTCAGTACTTTCTGTAACTCCTTCATTGGACACCAATGGTTGGCTGAGAGCATCCACCTCTGTATTGGTCTATCTCTGGCAGAGAGTATCTCAGGAGACAGCTGTATCAGGCTCCTGTCAGCAAGGACATCCAGTACTTCAATGTGTAAATGTACCACATTTTCTGTATCCGTTCCTTTGTTGAAGGACATTTGTTTTTTGTTTTTTGGGTTTTTTTTTCCATTCTGGCCATTATAAATAAGGCTGCTATGAACATAGTGGAGCATGTGTCATTGTTATATGTTGGAGCATTTTTTGGGTATATGCCCAGGAGTGGTATAACTGGGTCCTCAGTTAGTACTATGCCCAATTTCCTGAAGAACTGCAAAACTGATTTCCAAAGTGGTTGTACCAGCTTACAATCCCACCAACAAAAGGAGGAGTGTTTCTCTTTCTCCACATCCTCACCGGCATCTGCTGTCACCTGAGTTTTTGATCTTAGCCATTCTGACTGGTGTGAGGTGGAATCTCAAGGTTGTTTTGATTTGCAATTCCCTGATGACTAAGAATGCTGAACATTTCTTTAGGTGCTTCTCAGCCATTCAATACTCCTCAGTTGAGAATTCCTTGTTTAGCTCTGTACCCCATTTTTAAGAGGATTATTTGGTTCTCTGGAGTCTAACTTCTTGAGTTCTTTATATGTATTGCATATTAGTCCTCTATCAGATGTAGGGTTGGTAAAGATCTTTTCCCAGTCTGTTGGTTGCCATTTTGTCCTATTGCCAGTGTCCTTTGCCTTATAGAAGCATTACAATTTTATGAGGTTCCATTTGTCTATTGTTGATCTTAGAGCATAAGCCATTGGTATTCTGTTCAGGAAAATTTCCCCTCTGCCTATGTGTTAGAGGCTCTTTCCCACTTTCTCTTCTATTAGTTTTGGTGTATCTGGTTTTATGTGGAGGTCTTTGAATGGAGATAGGAATGGATTGATTTGCATTCTTCTATATACTGACTGTCAGGTGAACCAGCACCATTTGTTGAAAATGCTGTCTTTTTTCCCACTGGATGGTTTTAGTTCATTTGTCAAAGATCATGTGACCATAGGTGTGTGGGTTCATTTCTGGGTCTTCAATTCTATTCCATTGATCTATCTGCCTGTCTCTGTACCAATACCATATAGTTTTTTTGTTTTTTATTTTTTTAATCACTGCTGCTCTGTAGTACAGCTTGGGGTCAGGGATGGTGAGTCCCTCAGAAGCTTTTTTATTGTTGAGAATAGTTTTCGATATCCTGGGCTTTTTGTTATTCCAAATGAATTTGCGAATTGCTTTTTCTATGAAGAACTGAGTTGGAATTTTGATCCCAATTGCACTGCATCTGTAGATTGCTTTTGGCAAGATGGCCATTTTTACTATATTAATCCTGCCAATCCATGAACATGGGAGATATTTCCATCTTCTGAGATTTTCTTTGATTTCTTTTTTCAGAGACTTGAAGTTCTAATACAGATCTTTCATTTGCTTGGTTAAAGTTATATTATTTGTGACTATTATGAAAGGTGTCATTTCCCTAATTTCTTTCTCAGCCTGTTTATCCTTTGAGTAGAAGAAGGCTACTGATTTGTTTGAGTTAATTTTATATCCAGTCACTTTGCTGAAGTTGTTTATCAGCTGTAGGAGTTCTCTGTTGGAATTTTTAGGTCACTTAAGTATCCTTCCATATTATTTGCAAATAGTGATATTTTGATTTCTTCCTTTCCAATTTGTATCCCTTTGACCTCCTTTTGTTGTCTAATTGCTCTGGCTGGGACTTCGAGTACTAACTATATTGAATAGTTAGGGAGAGAGTGGGCAGCCTTGTCTAGCCCCTGGTTTTAGTGGGATTGTTTCAAGCTTCTGTCTATTTAGTTTGATGTTGGCTACTGGTTTGCTGTATATTGCTTCTATTATGTTTAGATATGGGCCTTGAATTCCTGATCTTTCCAAGACTTTTATCATGAAGGCATGTTAGATTTTTGTCAAATGCTTTTTCAGCATCTAATTAAATGATCATTTGGCCCTGGTCTGGGCCTTGAGGACAAACCCGAGCCTGGCTTGAGTTTTGTAAACTGTCTCAGTCACTTCCATACTGGAGTGACTCAGCATAACCTGCTTAAGTCTGCCTCTGCCTAGCTCCTGCTGACATAGAGTTACTTTGTTGGCTCTGTCAGTCACCCCATATCCTTCGTCAACTTTCCCCTCCCCCTATGTCATCTCACCTCAGCAGAAAACTCCACCTCCTCTCTCAGCCCTTTATAAAGAGAAGATTGATAGATTAAAACGAGTTCCTGCTTTGACAGACTCCTGACTCGGGGTGGTTATTCCCTGGAGGCAGGAGATCTGAGCGGAGACACTCACCATCCCGCTCAGCCCCAAGAGGCTCAGCTGGACCAGGTTCTCTCCCTCTCACCTGATTCTGCTGGGAGAGAGTCTGCCCGGCAGAGTTTGTTTTGGATTACATTGATGGATTTATGTATATTGAACCATCCCTGCATCCCTGGGATGAAGCCTACTTCATCCTGATGGTATGATCACTTTGATGTGTTTCTGGATTTGTTTGCAAAAATTTTATTGAGTATTTTGCATCAATACTCATAAGGGAAAGTGATCTGAAGTTCTCTTTCTTTGTTGGGTCTTTATATAGTTTAGGTTTAAGCGTAATTGTGGCTTCATAGAACGAGTTGGGCAGTGTTCTGTTTCCATTTTTTGAAATAGTTTGAAGAGTATTGGTATTAGGTCTTCTTTAAAGGTCTGATAGAATTCTTCACCAAATCCATCTTGTCCTGGGCTTTTTTTGGTTGGGAGACTTTTAATAACTGCTTCTATTTCTTTAGGCATTATGGGACAGTTTAGATTGTGTACCTGCTCTTGATTTAACTTTAGTATGTGGTGTCTGTCTAGAAAAATCATCCATTTCTAGATTTTTCCAGTTTTGTTGAGTATAGGCTTTTTAGTATGGTCTGATCATTTTTTGAATTTCCTTAGATTCTGTTGTATGTCTCCCTTTTCATTTCTGATTTTGTTAATTTGGATACTCTGTATCCTCTGGTTAGTCTGGCTAAGGATTTATGTATCTTGTTGATTTTCTCAAAGAGCCATCTCCTATTTTTGTTGAGTCTTTGTATAGTTCTTTTTGTTTCTACTTGGATGTCTTAAGCCTGGAGTTTGATTATTTCCTGCTGTCTACTCCCCTTGTGTATATTTGCTTCTTTTTGTTTTAGAGCTTTCATGTATGTTGTCAAGCAGCTAGTGTATGCTCTCTCCAGCTTCTTTTTGGAGGCGCTCAGAGCTATGTATGAGTTTGCCTCTTAGCACTGCTTTCATTGTGTCCCATAAATTTTGGTTTGTTTATACTAAATTCTAAAAAGTCTTTAATTTCTTTCTTTATTTCTTCCTTGATCAAGTTACCATTGAGTAGGGTGTTGTTCAGCTTCCACGTATATGTGGGCTTTCTGTTGTTTTTGTTGTTATTGAAGACCAGACTTAGTCCGTGGTGATATGATAGGATTCATAGGATTATTTCAATCTTCTTGTATCTGTTGAGGCCTGTTTTGTGACCAATTAGATAGTCAGTTTTGGAGTAGGTACCATGAGGTGCTGAGAAGAAGAAATATTTTGTTTTAAGATGAGTGTTGGGGCAGATGTTGTGGCCTCCTTACCTGTGATCCTGGGCATGTTAGAACACCTTGGAGTTAAGCTTCCTCTGGGTGTTGTGGGACTGGGTGCAGAGCCAGCACCCAAGGTCTGTTCAGGGCACAGGCTCAGACTGGAAGGACTTAAGGTCATTTCTTAAGGAAACTCAACTTCTCATCTGTTAAGTAATTACTGAGGAGAGCAAGCTCGGTGTCAAGTACTCAGTTATGTGTCTGCCATTCAGTAAAAAACCAGATACTTACCTTGTATTCTTTCCACTTAGTAAACTAAGGGATTGTGTTAGACTAAGGGACTGTATTAGACTAAGGGATTGTATTAGACTAAGGGATTGTGTGCTCTGGCAAGTTCAATGAGTCGTGGTATTGCCCTCCTCTATCGTAAAGAAAAGAAAGGGTCCTGGTAATCAATAGGATGACAGCTCTCTGTCATCTCTCCGCCTCTCTGTTTCTGTCTCTGTCTGTCTCTTTCTGAATCTATGTGTGTATGTGTGTATATGTGTGTGTTGTCTTTTGCTGATAATGGAATGCCAGCCTTGTACTTGAGAGGCAAGCATTCCGCAAACACAACTCTAAGGTAATAAAATTGAGATTTTAGGGAATGAAAACAGATAGTTTACATATAGAATTCAAAGAAGTTGTTTTTCCTTTCTTCCTTTCTCCCTTCCTTTCTCTCTCCCTTTCTCCCTCCCTCCCTCTTTCTTTCTTTCTTTCTTTCTTTTTAAATGTTTCTTTTCCCACTTGGAAATTAGCACACCAATTCAGTAACTTGTTCAAGTGTCAACAGTTACCTATGGTTGTAGCAACATGAATTTTTTGCTTATAGGTGAAGGATGGAAAGTTTACAACACACAAGGCAGAAAGATTATTACCTTACTAACTAAACTATGGTGCTGCTGGGCCTCGAACATAACTGAAATTGATATACTTCTCTGTCCTACTTCCTTGTTTCTGGGACTGTTCTATAGAGCTCTCTCCTTGGTATTAAAACATGGCTATTTGGACATCTAAATTTCAACTCCTGGGTTTCAAATGAGAGGTTTTTCAAGGAAATGCAATGACTACTCCAAACTGGATTTGGTACCCAGTTTGTAGCAAGCAGTGATCTGGGGTTTCTTGGGTCATGAACTGTGGACCATTTTAGCAGGGAACCAGGGAATGAGACGTAGTTCACAAGGTAACTAATATAGGATAGGTTTCTTACATCCTCTGCTCTGGGCAGACAATGACTAAAATCACATTGATAATTTTTAATTACCTACAGTCTTTTCTAAAGACAAGAGCAGGTGTGTGTCAAAGGAAGTAGACACAAGACATAGTGGTGTGTGCTTTTCTCTACCTGTGGAAATTCAGGCAGGTGGATCTTGAATTTGAGAGACCACCTTGGGCCTCTACCAAAACAAAACAAAACAAAACAAAACACAACAAAAGCTTCCTGTGTTCATACTCTAACCTCATCTGCATGCCATTGGCCATATAACTCAGAGCCTTCTACCTAAATTCCTAAATTCTGTAAAGTTACAGTGATAATGCTATTTACTTTGTATTACAGTGGAGGCCTGAGCTCTAGAATTGTTTCTTCCTGTACCCCCCTCTCCCCAAACTGATTGACAGCTTTCCTCAATCCTCTGTGTTTGTGAGAATTTCAGTTACTCAGAGCTCCAAGCAAAGTGTCCCCCACACTTTCCTGTTTTTTGTGCTCTGTTTGCATCTGATCTTCTGAATTTTCTTCCTTCCCATTGTTTAACTTTTCTCCATTTCCCTTTGAGGCCACAAGAGACCCAATGAGCGTTCATGTGATTCATCTACCTCCAAACTCATTTTTTTTATTGATTTAAGTTTTATTGCATTATGATGAGAAAAGATACATGACTTCAATTTATCTGAATT
>NW_022196904.1:146209901-146214712 GCF_008632895.1 Mastomys coucha
ACAAATCCACACAAACCTAATTCCACCTCTTACAACAAAAACAGGAAGTGACAATTACTTTTTCTTAACATGTTAATATGAAAATTAATATTACCAACATATCCTAATCGATTGAAATCCAATAATATGAGGATTTGGAAATTAAAAAAAAAAAGAACAATTTTTAGATATTGGATTTCATTGTAATAAGGCTGTACTTCAGTGATCCTCACATCATTAAAGGATTTTATTGAGAGGTGACAGTGTAGGCATGATTTTTGGATACAGACTTCCTGCTATGTTAAAGCTTTTTGACTTGAGTGAGTGTCTTTATTCTCAGCCCACAGATAACAGGTTACATTCATTTAAGAAATGGTGTGTGTATTAAGATGGTGTATCCATGAAGTCATACACCAACTGTTTCAATGAACAATGGTTCTGCTTAGAGGTTGGCATAGACATTAGGTGAGAGTAAGAATCTGGTTCATTGGCTGTGATAATTTGGAAAAGCATTCTTCTTAGAGACAGAGTAACTCTTCTTCAAACTTGATACAATAGTTTGCAGACGTCAAGCAAAGCATTCAGTCTCACTCTTTGTTGCTCTCTTACAAGCCACCTCGCAAGTTAATTGTCTATGTTTCTTTTGGCAGTATAAATACTTTTGAAATATGTAAACTGTTCTGAAACCATAGTATAGTGTAAAAATATGAAATAAACAATACTACTAATAGAGAGGCTGAGACAGGAGAAACAAGATTTCAAGACCATTATGTGGTACACAGCAAGACACTGTCACAAGCTAGCAAAAAGTGCATATGGATTGGACCTATTTCTCCAATTACCAAATTAAAGTGACTATTGGATGACAGTCAACAAATTTCTAATTCCTCATATTTTTGGATTTTAATCGATTAGGATATGTTGGTAATATTAATTTTCCTATTAAGATATTAAGAAAAAGTAATTGCTACTTCCTGTTGTTTTTGTTGTAAGAAGTGGAATTAGGTTTGTGTGGGTTTGCTGAAAGATTACTTTCTTGCTTCTTCTCGGATGTAGTTTTGCTCTATATGTTGGTGTTTTCGATCTATTATCCTTTGTAGGGCTGGATTTGTGGACAGATATTGTATAAATTTCATTTTGTCATGGAATATCTTGTTTTGTCCATCTATGGTAATTGAGAGTTTTGCTGGATATAGTAGCCTGGGCTGGCATTTATGTTCTTCAAGGGTCTGTATGACACTTGCTTAGGATCTTCTTGCTTTTAGAGTCTCTGTTGAGAAGTCTGGTGTAATTCTGATAGGTCTGCCATTATATGTCACTTGACCTTTTTCCTTTAATGCTTTTAAAATTCTTTCTTTGTTTAGTGCATTTGGTGTTTTGATTATTATATGACAGGAGGAATTTCTTTTCTGGTCCAGTCTATTTGGAGTCCTGTAGGCTTCTTGTATGTTCATAGGCATCTCTTTATTTAGGTTAGGGAAATTTTCTTCTATAATTTTGTTGAAGATATTTAGTGGCCCTTTAAGTTGGGAGTCTTCACTCTCTTCTATACCTGTTATCCTTAGGCTTGGTTTTCTCATTGCGTCCTGGATTTCCTGGATGTTTTGGTTTAGGAGCTTTTTGCTTTTTGCATTTTCTTGACTGTTGTGTCAATGCTTTCTATGGTATCTTCTGCCCCTGAGATTCTCTCTTCTATCTCTTGTATTCTGTTGGTGATGCTTGCATCTATGACTCCTGCTTTCTTTCCTAGATTTTCTTTCTCCAGGGTTGTCTCTCTTTCTGATTTCTTTATTGTTTCTATTTCCATTTTTAGATTCTGGATGGTTTTACTCTTTTCCTTCACCTGTTTGACTGTGTTTTCCTGTAGTTCTTTAAGGGATTTTTGTGTTTCCTCCTTAAGGGCTTCTAGCTGTTTACCTGTGTTCTCCTGTATTTCTTTGATAGAGTTATTTATGTCTTTCTTAAAGTCCTGTATCATCATTATGAGAAGTGATTTTATATCTGAATCTTCCTTTTCCAGTGTTATGATGTGTCCAGGACTTGCTATGGTGGGAGAATTGGGTTCTGATGATGCCAAGTAACCTTGATTTGTGTTGCTTATTTTCTTATGCTTGCTACCTCCCGCCCCCAGCATCTGGTTATCTCTAGTGCTACCTGCCCTGGCTAAATCTGACTAGAGTCTGTCCTTCCTGTGATCCTGGCTGTGTCAAAACTCTTCAGAGTCAAGCTGTGTCTGTGATCCTGTGATTCTGTGATCCTGTGATCCAGGGCTTGTTAGAGTGCCTAGGAGTGGAGCTTCCTCTGGGTGTTGTGGGACTGGCTGTGTGAGTTGTTTGCACCCAAGTCTGCTCAGGACAGTGGCCTAGACAGACTGGAAGCAACCTGAGCCACTGCGCTGTGTCTGGGTCCTACTGGTTCCAGTTATTCCTGGTGTTGGGACAGATTTGTCCTCCTCACCTCTGATTCTGGGCATGTTAAAGGACCTGGGAGTGGAGCTTTCTCTGCTCCAACCTCATTTTTATGTAAAACTTCTAAACTTTCTTTCCATTTTCCTGCTCTCACATCTATATAACATGTTCATTCTTTTTGAAGTAGCTTCCAATTTATTACTCTAAATAAGAAAAACATAAGCGTTGACTTCTGCTATCCTGAACTACTTAATTTTGAGTTTCTTAAAATCTTAACTTTAGGAAGAAAATACATGTTAGATTAATGAGAAAAAGTATGATACTATTATAAACTACCACTTGTGGTACAGTATACATACATAAATATACCATGCTTAAGCAAATTCGCTTACAAAATAATGTATGTACATAGCAATACATTGTTTTACAAGCACAAAAGCTTTTGTACATAATTAACAGACTACCTTGAGAGTATTATTTTGTAAGTTAATTATACACGTTTTCATATAAATATATATTGTATTAATATAGTTCTTTATAAATTATTTATTCAAAAGCAAAATTATAAATGAAGTTTCATTTATTTATTTGCAAGTAAGTTTGTACTAGTTAGATTTTGCTTATGTTTAGTTAAGTGGTTGTTTAAACACATGCCTTGGCTCACGTGTTCTAGCTCTTAGGGAGCTTAGGAGGAGTTGCAGAAGTTTTTTGAGCAGGACAGTTATATCCAGCCATGAGGGTGCTCATTAAGACATAGCTGACTGGGAGTCAGCAAGATACCTCAGTGGGGAGAGTCCTTATGCAACTCTGAGCACCTGAACTCAATCCACAGAACCTCTGGTAGTTCTGGGAGCATACACCTCTAAATACAAGGTCAGGGAGGCAGAAGCAAGCAGATTCCTGGGGTAGGGGTATGGGTCACTGGCCAGCCAGACTAGCCTACTCGGCAAGTTCCAGAACAATGAAAGACCCTTGTTGCAGCTGCCTGCAGCTACATGCGAATGGGGTCTTCTAGAAGATGAGTAGGAGCCTAAGAGAATAAAGGGAATCGGATGGCGAGAGGAAATAAAAAATGAGACAGAGCCATGGCTTCTGCTTTCAGTCTGAAGTGTATTATCCAACTGTGAAATCAAGCAGGCAGGCAAAACCCTGCCCTCAGTCCACCAGCATCCCGTGGCCAAATTAGCATCTGAATGCTCGGTCTAGAATGCAGACAAAACAATTCTGCAGGTTGTAGCTGTTAGCTGGAACTTAGAGACAGAGAAGTGGCAGGAACAAAAAGGGCTTTGTTTAAGTCAGGAGGCCTCACCCTAGGTGGGCTGACTGCTTGTGGCAAGCCAAGGTCTGAGATGGCCAGCTGAAGGAGGTTACAGACTGTATCTCAAAGGAAATAACAAACAAACAAACAAACAAACAAATATAAAGTTAATGTTGCTGGAAGAACCACACACTTAAGGTTGTCCTTTGACTTCCACATGCTTGTACACAAACCTGCACGCGCGCGCGCGCGCGCACACACACACACACACACACACACACACAAACACACATACCTAACACACCTGCCTAAACACACCTGCACACATACCCACACACACACACACCACACACACAAACACACATACCTAAAACACCTGCACACACACACTAACACCTAACACACCTGCCCAAACACACCCACACACACACTCACACACACACATTCTAACTCACATACACACTCACACACTCCCAAATTCAAGCTTATTGCATTTCAATCAATGTTTAGTGGGACGAAAGTTTGGATGAAGACTGTAGGTGGATTTCCTGGTGAGTGTCAGCTGGCAAAGCCCCGCACACTCTGCTTCCTTCTTGTTTGTAAGTAGGGTCTTGTTTATTTTATTTTATTTATTTATTCATTTTTTGCTTCTTTTGTTGTTTTTGCTTTTTGTTTGTTTGCATTTTAGAAAATGGAAAGAGATCCTTGTTTGTTTCTTAACTGATAAGAAATTAAAAAAAGGAAAAAATCAGAATTTTGGTTTTTGAAAGGTTATAGAATAAATTCTTTGAGTACTTAAAAAGGAACTTTTTCTTAAGTTATAATAACAGCCTTTTAAATATAGAACATACTCAGTATATATTTATGCCTTACAATGCATGTTAATATTTTTCTTCTTAGAGTGTTTATTAAATTGAACAGTATGAATTAAATATTAAGTACTGGTTAGGTTTTTTGTTTTTTTGAGTGTGTGTGTCACTTTAATACAAGAAGAGGGAAGAAGAACCTCAATGAAGAAGATGACTCCATCAAACTAGCCTGTAGGTAAGTCTGTGAGACAGTTTTCTTGATTAAGAATTCATGTGGCAGTGCCCAACCTGATGGGTTTGGTTCGTAGCGGCGCGTCCACAAATACCAGATACAGGCAGCTCTGTGTTTTTGGAGGT
>NW_022196904.1:146220849-146235439 GCF_008632895.1 Mastomys coucha
CGTTGTCCTGGCGACAGGTCTGTGGACCCGCCCACATATCTGCTGCGGGCAGGTTCTGGATGCTAACACAACCTACTGTGGAAATTGCCACTGTACACATGGAGGGACCCATGGCTCCAGGTGCATATGTAGCAGAGGATGGCCTTGTTGGACATCAATGGGAGAAGAGGCCCTTGATCCTGTGAAGGCTCGATGCCCCAGTGTGGGGGGAATGCGAGGGCAGGGAGGTGGGAGTGAGGGAGTGAGTGGATAGGTGGGTAGGGTGTCATAGAAACAGGGGGAAGGGAGATGGGATAGGAGCTTTCCAGAGGGTTAGGTAACTGGGAGAGGGGTTAAAATTTGAAATGTAAATAAAGAAAATGTCCAAAAAATAAATGTAGGCTAGCAAACCCTAAGGAGCAAGCCTGTAAGCATTTCTCTGGACTCTCTAGTTCCTACCTCCAAGTCCTGCCTTGCATTCTTGCCCAAAGGATTCTCTATGAAGGCCTATAAACTAGAATTCGTAAGCCAAAAAGTGCTTTCCTCCCTATATTTAGTGCATGTCTCTCCACCTCTACTAACCTAGTGTAGATAAATTCTTAGAGACATGCCCAGAGGCTAGGGTCTTCAGTGATTCCAGGCCCTGTCAAACTGAGAGTCAGTATTAATCATTACAATTGGTTTATGGGACCACAGAGCAACTTATCTTTGTTCTGTTCATGTTAGTACTTATAGATGTATGAGATTCATAAAGTGTGTATTATGCCTCATGTTATATGCATACACACACACACACACATACACATACACAGCCACCCACACAAACACACACTTTCAAGGTGCTTTGAGAAGAAAGAAGTCTTTATCCTGGTTGAAACTTGCATATGTATAGAGAATCATAAACTGAGAAGTACAAACTCTAGGTCGGCTTTGGTCTATGACTGCCAGTGGTACACAGACCTTTCCTCCATGCTGCTTGGTATTCCCTGGTATTTTCTTGATTCTTGGGTAGTTTATCTCTTCTTTCTTTTATAAAGTTTAATTTATATTTTTAGTTCTGTGTATGAATGTATGTCTGTTTGGGTGTGTGCACGTGAATGCAGTTGTACATGGGGGTCAGAAAAGACCTTGGCTCTGGAAGCAGTTGCGAAATGCCCTTTAAGAGCGATGAGAACTGAAGTCTGAGCCACTGGAAGAACAGTATACACTCCTAACTGCTGAGCTGTATGCAGGGCTGGATAGTTTTTCTTATAGGAAACAAACTGTCATATAAAAATCTAGTTTTCACATTTAAAACCAAAATAATAAGGTATGAGAACGAGTGAGCCTTTTTATTTTCACCAAGACCAGGTTTTACCATTGAATTGCACTGCTGATCAGAATACATGAATTTTGATCCCTTGTAAGTCAGAAGTGGGTGTGAAAAAATTAGGTTGAACTGTTTGCGATGGTAGTTTTGAAGATGGAGGTGGGAAAAGTGGACCCAAGGAATAAAGTTGTATAAGGAGCTTAAAATACTTTGTGAACTCAAGCTGAAGGTTGGAACCTTCAAGAAGAAGGGTGGATTTCTGTTCATAGGCTGGTATTTCTACTAATGTGGGAAAACATAGTAAAAGGAGAGGCAAAAAGCCTTAGAAAAAATTTTCTCCTTTCTCTGATAACAGATACTCAAAATAAGAGTGCAAGAGCTCTCTGATCCCCGTCTCACATCTGACTTTTGTTAAAGCATTAATGTATTGTGACATTTTGGGTAAAGATATAATTCGAAATGGTGAATGAAAAACCCTAACTACAGGGGAGAGTAATGCTGCCCTAGAGCTGTTGGACAGGTGAGTGGGAGGGTGTGAGTGTGAATAGACACCACTATGAGGCAGCGGATGATGTGTAGTCAGAACAGCTTTTGTTGCAGCCATGCATAAAGTTGAAGGAGGAACATTTAATCTATGAAGCCTTCAAAACAGAGCCTAATTCATTTCTAGCCAAAGAGAAGTGCCATTGAAGATGATGACAAGTAGTTCTAGGAGCTGGACAAGTGAGAGAGGATGGATACTCAGGGCTCTCTGGATGAAGTCAGAAGGAAAAAGAAGTTAAAGAATCCAAAGAATTTCAACTTAGTTACAACTTACATACACACACAGATGGGTTTAAATGCTCATATGCACTTTAATTATATTCTCACATACACTAACACACACATACACAGAGGGGAATTGGGGCTTCTAAATTATTATAATGAACCAAGAGGGTTATTAATAACAAATTAAATGGTAACAGATGTGCTCTTCACCAGGAAGGACAAAAGATGTTGAGGACCCCACAGTTAAACTAGAATGGATTCTTTTGCTTGTATAAATTAGGTGTGGTCCTGCTGGAGGCAGAGAGGCTGACTCAAGTACCTACTCGTAAGAACAGTTACAATCCTTCCACAGTGTGGGTGTGTTCGAGGAAGTGCTGAGATCATATCTCTAAGGAATCGTACCTCCAAAGAAATACTAAAACCCAGCTGCATAGTACACTACTGATGCCTTGTGAGTCACCTGACAGAAGTACAACCAATCCTGCCATAGTGAAGTTTGGCAGCTTCCACCATTACAACAATGGAAACTTTGGATTTGAATTGGGTGGAGTGGAGTTAGTTTATCTTTAGAGCTGTCAGCCATTTTTTTTTTCTTCCGGAATGTCTGTCAAGGGTGATTGTTCTCCAAAGGCAAGACAGAGTCTCTACTTGCCTCTCTCCCCTACTGTCTTCAAGAGCAGAGCAGAGTCGGGCACAGACAGAACATTTTCTTCACTAAATAAGGGCCAATTGTCTGAATGTGACTAATCACAACACAGCAGCTACACGTCTGGAATCTCCAAGAAGATGACAGGGTCCATGCAGAGCTCAAAGGCCAGCTGGTGAACCCGAGTGCAGACATCCTTATTGATCAAGAGCACAATGCAGCTTTCAGTTTCCACTAAGTATTTGCTGGGACTCCCACCTACTGCTTCCTACTGGGTGGGACTAGGAAAAATAACGTTGTGCATCCTAGAAATCTTTCCCTGTGAAAATAGAGGGTTCTCATGAAAATTAAAAACATTGATCTGAATTTATAGTATGCACAGTGGCTTCCCCACCACCCACAGTTTTGCTAGGCATGTTCATTTGTCTGTCCTTAAACCCAGTCCTTAAATATTAAATGGAAAGCTCTGGAAATAAATGATCCGCACATTTCAAAGTGTGTACCTTCTGAGGAGCAGGATGAGTCACTGAACTGCCCTGCTTCATCATGGCATGATGGCAATCACTCTGGGATCTAGAACTCTATGCTGTAATTGCTACCTGCCTGTGAGTCACATAGCAGTCCTCTTGGTTCCCAGACTACCTGTGTGGTATGAAAGTGATGTGTTCAGGTAACCCTTCTAGAGAGAGGGAGGCAGGGAGGGAAAGAAAAAGGAGAGGAAGGCTGAGGCCAAGAACGAGTGAGAGGGGAATATTTCTAAAGCTTCCTTTGTATTTTGTCTGTTTTGTTTCATAGTACCATTGTTGATCTCTAACGAAGCCCAATTTGTACATTTTACTTTATAATCAATGTGTTTTATGAGGAAAATAGTGTATATATAAAGCTTGGTACTATCTCTAGTGTCAGGCAACCCCTCTACCTTTGAAAAGTACCCTCTGGATAAATGGGTATTTTATTGTGAGGTGAGAATTTAGCATTCATTCATGATTTTATCCAGTGAATGAATTAGGAAGCTCTTTTATATCATACCTTAAATTAGATGTTAGGGATGGAGAATCTCTAGACTGACCTGCCAGTTCCCGAATAACACAGCAACTTACATTTATTTATAAAAGCTTAGGCCTTAGCTTAGGCTTTTTCCCAACTAGTTTCTATCACTTAATTTAACCCACTTATTCTAATCCACATTCTGGAATTCAATCCCTGTATGTCTAACTTTCTCCAGATCTGGTGGGCAAACCTTCTGCCTTTCAATTTTTCACCAGAGTTCCTATCTCTTCCCGAAAGTTCTACCTTCCCTTTCCTGCCTAGATGTCGGCTGTAAGCTCTTTATTAAAGCCAATCAGAGAATGCTTTAAGCACGTGAGGATGTACGGAGCCACAAATTCACACAATGTACAAAAAGATTACCCCAACAACAGATAAATAAGATTCTATTTGCATGGTGTTCAGTCTTACGGAGAGAACAAGTAAACCTAAAGTATGACATAGAATAGTCACTGAAATGGAGAAGTATGCTTAGGATACCATGGGAAGAGCAAAGAGAGGCCCTTCACTTTGGCATTCAGATGGTTATGTGGTATATACAAGTATGTGAACATATGAGTGTGTGTGTGTATGTGTGTGTGTGTGTGTGTGTGTGTGTGTGTGTGTGTGTGTTATATGGGTGCATCTAAAATTCTTCAGTTATGCTCTGGACAATGCTGAGAAGGATTGTCCACAGGCTGACACTGTACATAAAGACCAGTAAGAAGCAATAACCAATCAGGAGGCTATGATTTTTCATCCTCAGAAGAAAAATTCCAAAACTGAAGCAGCTGTGGTAAAAGTGAAAGGGAGAATAAAAATTCAAGAAACAAACAAAAAATCATGCACATATTATATTATATTTATATTATATTTTGTGTAACAGTCAGTTCGATTTCAAAGGGAGAATGGAAAGAGGGCTGAAATCTAAAATGCCAATTTCATTTCTACTTTTGCCAACAGAGTAAGACTGTTGTATTTGCCTGAGATTCAAAAGATGGCAAAGAATGAAGTTTGTGAAATAAAGTCCTAAGTAGAAATGAAGTGTTAGTGAATATACAGGATATAATGGATTTGGGATTTCAATACTATATATGCCCTTACTTGAGCAAGGACACGGGAATAACTGTGTGGAATGAGTTAGATGAGATCAAGGAGAAAGCCTTGAATAACATCAAAATTCAGCCGTAGAGCAGTCAATGACTAGGGAGAAGAGTATATGATGAACACCGAAATGGGCAGAGGGAACAGGGGAGCCCATTAATTGTACTATAGTTGGGGTACAGTTTGATAGTGTCCCCCAGAAAGTACTGATGCTGTAAATGGTAAAACCTTGTAGAGTGGGGCTTCTGGGTATTTTCCGGTCAGTGGATGCACTTCCTGTTGGATAGGACTGTGGTGGTTTTAATGAGTTCCTTGAGTTGTTATGAAACCCTGAGCATGATAGGCATGGTGGCACAAGCCATTAACCCCTGCACTCAGGAGTCAGACCTCTGTGAGTCAAGGCCATACTGATCTACATAGAAAGTTCCCAAGCTACCTGGTGAGACCCTGTCTCAAACAAACAAGCAAGCAAACAAAAACAACAACAAAACCCTGAGCAATTATTTGATCATTTTATAGCTTCTTTTCTAAATATGACTTTTCCCTTCCATGCTCACTCTGTCCATGTGTCCACATCCATCATGAGGTTCTCATCAGCGTTGCACAGATGCCTTGGCCTTCAACACTTGGAACTGTGAGCTAAATAAAATGATACCATGAGTTCGGATGTCAATGTAATAGATGAGGTATAGAAATAAATGAAGTGTGTTTTGGATATTAGAACAAAATCTTAATCTTTTCTCTATTTCTAACCTGTGTATACTTAACCTTATCAAATTGTTAATTTACTTGAGAGGGAAAATATTAGTATTGTATTGATCCTGGAGTTTTGATAAGATATGGGAGCCTGCTTCTCAGGTTGCCCCAATGATGCTTATGTCATAGTCTCCATAGTCTTAGGTAATCTTTTGCACTTGAGTGTGGCTGGAATCAATGAGTTGCTTATACTGAACAAAGTGGAGCATTATGAGAATATTCCTTCCAAGCTTAGGAAATAAAAGAAAAACCCCTGAACTTTCTTGTTAGTGTTGGAATCCTCTCCCCATACTTTCTCTTCCCTCTCTTGCTGTCCACTCCTCAGAGACAATCTTTCTTGTTATGAAGAGCCTAGTAGTTATACCCTCATGCCAAGGAACTGATATTTCCAGTCAACATCTGGTAAGAGCCTGACTCTTTCAAACAAGTAAAGTATTGAGCCTGGATGTGGACAGACTGGCTTCCAATAGGATGTGAACCAGCATGGACACTAATGCTCTACCAGTTGAACCTTGAGATAAGTGTAGCCTCAGCCAGCACCTTGACTGTGGGTTTCTGAGAGTCCTGTCAGTTAAGCTTCATTCAGATTCCTGACCAAAAAATACCCGTGAGATTAAAAGATAAGAATGACTATAAACAAGTTATGTGAATAGTTTGTTACACAGTAATATGTAGCTTAATGTACAGTTTCTTACATAGCAATAATTAACCAGTGTATAGGGTAAGCACCAGGTTCTTATGTTCACTGAAATAACCTTCCTTAAAAATGTATCTTTTCATGAATAGTTACATTGTAGTATTAGGACTTTTTAGAAAACACAATTGACATTATTATTTAAACAAGAAAAGATTTACCTGCTTAACCAAAAAATCAGTAGCAGTTACAGTGCTTTTAATGTTTGTTAACATTATAGTCACATGTGTGTTCAACTGGTAATTGAAGGTTAAGAATGCAGGGGAGGTCATCCCAGCTCTTTCCATCCCTGTCAGCCTAGGGAATGGAACCCAGCCATTTGTCCCTCATCTTCCCTATGATTAACTCATCACATCTGTCTTTCCTGCCCTCTACCTGCCTCAGCTGGCATCTGAACGCTTTCTGTTTACTAGACTCAGAAATGCCATGTCTCCTAATCCTCCAATCCTCGTGTATAATCCTGTGTTCAACTCAAATGTTTCTTGATTGTATTGGATGTTATCACATCCTATTGACTGCCTGGAGTTTGCTGTTATCTCCTGAGAGTGTTCATCCTTTTGTAATTAACAGCTTATTTGATTCGATGGTACCAGAGGTCAGGTTGTGTGTGTTTTATCATTCTGAGTTTGCTGGGGTATTTGCCCTCCCCTTGAAATCTTTATTTTAATTACTTCTGAGGTTTGTGACTCCATCTGTAGGATAAGAAGTGCATTGTTAAGAAAATATTTCTCTCCATTTTAATATAGATTTTGACTATTTCATTTGCTTCTGTCAGGTTTATCAAGCATTGGCTTCCTTGGCTTATTTATTTATTTATTTATTTATTTATTTATTTGTTTATTGGTTCAACTCCATCCCCTCCCATGCTGAGAACAAGTTTTTCACTTGTATACTTTGCTACTAACACTATCAAGCATTAGATAATGTTTTCCAGGTAGAAGTTAAAATATATATCTGGAAATTTAGACCAAATACATTTTTATGTATGGTCTATTACTTGTACTTGCATCTGAGAAGCCCAACATGTAGTGTAAATAAATCTGACTGTTTTGCAACTTTTCAAACTATTTCTGCAGTTTCTTGGATCTTGTAGGTCACTGAACATGAACAGGTAGCTAGCTTCTCTTTAAGTATAAATGAGGGTTGCTTGAAAATATGCCTGAGAGAACTAACGGTTTTATGTCATTGAGTGTTTGTACCAGCTATTTGATTTGAAGTAATATTCTTCATCAAAATCTTTAAAAAAAAACCCAGCAGGATGATTACTTATATATAATCTATACATTGAAACGCATAAATCCTTCCAAATGAAATAACCTCCCACCCTACCTCAAATATAGCAAGAATATTCATACTTCTCATTTATTGCATTGAGCAGCCCCAGTCTCTGTCTTCTATAAATCTGGGCTCTCCATTTAGGGACATCACAGTCATTCAATAAGAAGCTCATAGGTCTGCAAATAAGCCTACCCAATTTTGATCATTATGTAGACAATTAAGCAGGACTTACTGACTGACTGGGGCATAGGTATTTAAAATAGAGTGATTGGGAAACACAAGTACTTAACAATAGCCCAAAAGTGAAAAGCAAGATTTGCAAGCGTTGAAGGCCATTGATATGCCAGGTAGGCAGAAAGGTAATGAAAAGTCAATTATATAGTGTGCAATGGTATGATTGACCTTGATTCTCTACTTGGTTGGTGTGCTACTTAGCTTCTTGTCAAGTTGACACAAACCAGAGTCCTCTGGGAAAAGAGAGCCACAATTGGGGAAATGGCACTATTAGTCTGGCCTGTAAACAAGTCTGTGGGAGAATTTTCTTGGTTCACGAGTGATGTAGGAGTGGCTAGGACACATTTTTAATGAACTTCTGCATTCAAGTTGTGGCATTATTATTGCTAGCTACTCTTAGTTAGGCTTCCAGTTAAAATTAGGAGTGAAAAAAAAACAAATAAGAAGACTCTAAAACCTTGCAACTTGGTCAGAAAAGCCAGTGTGACAGTATGGTCAAGAAAAGAATGGTTATGAAGAGAGTAAAGATGTTGAAACAAAGCCAGAGTACTTTCTACTCAGACAATAGGAAAGAGGACATGAGAGCATATCAGAAACTGACTGGTTTCCACATTGCAGTTCAAGGGTGTTAGGTAGTAAGCACTTCACTTTGAGGCATGGGGTTGTAGCTCAGTTGGTAGATATTTGCCTAGAATTCCCTGGGATTGATACTTAGCCCTGCCTAACCCAGACATAGTGACACATAATTTCAGCAGTTGGGATATGAATGTAGGAATATCATAAGTTCAAAGTCAGGAAGAAGCATCAAAAGTTCAAGGTCACCCTCTACTATATACTGTTTCTGAGGCCAATCTGAAATTCAGGAGGCCCTATTTCTGCCTTCTAAATATTTGTGTTTATATCCATAGATTGTGCTGCTTTTAACCTTGGCCAGAGAAGCTTCTTTTTTACAGTAGGAAGTGGTTAATACAGAGACTCACACTTGTTCAAAGTCCTGAGATCAATGCCTGATTTCACAGCAATAGATGGGCTAACTGTATCATCTTGTCTTCAGGGGCTGTAACTGAAGAAGCAATAGAGCTAGGATGGAGAAGACTGCTATGGAATACTGTCTTCTGGACATGACATGACTATTGCCCAAATGACTCACAGTAGCCATGGTCATCTACACAAAATCAAACCAGGTCATCTTTACAGGATCAAGCCAGTTAAATATTCCAGAATGGATGGGGGAAGGGCTGCTCAGGCCCACCCCAGCTGAGAAGCTATTGGGCAGTTGATATCTGTTGAGGGAGGGAGAATCACTTTTCTTTGGGAAAGTGGCTACTGGCAGGTCATCTATACCCTAGTGGACAACTCCACACTCATGTGCATACACATAGCACTAATTAGACTCTATGGGCTAAAACAGACAGATAAAAATGTCTAAAAAGTAGTTGTGATGCTGAGAGTAAGAGGTGTTTGTGGAGTCCTGGAGGAAGATGGAGGGTAAGAGTTAGGTGAATATGATCTAGATACATTATCCACACTTATGAAGTTTTCAAAGAATAAACAAAAAATATTATTTAGAAGAAAGATTTTGCTTCTGAAGCTTCCTGCCCACATGACAGATACCCAGAAAGTTATTTCCCCTGAATTCTTTTCATCATTCTCAACTACTCAGGTGCTCAGTGACCAAAGAAACCAAGGTCCAAGAATCCTGGGCACTATTTGAGATGCTGACAAACCTGGCATCATCCATATGAAGCTAGTTTTGTAGAAACTCAAAATAAAAGAGTTACAGAGTGGAAATTTCAATCCAGAGTTTAGAGATGAGCCAGAGAAGCCAGGTAATGCACAATTGTTCCTGATGGCAGCCCTTGAGAGAATAATGCATGAAAGTGTTAGGGTGAAGCCAGACAATGGCTATCCCAGCAAATTGGAGATACTAGAATTAGGGGGTGTCTTTCCAGGAGGGCTACAGGCAACAAGTGGAGCCAGACTTGGAAAGGAACTATGTAGGCAGCAAATGTCAAGGGGTAGCATTGTCTAAGCCTTTGGAAGGTCATGTTACACAACCATATGCACAGACTCAGCAAAAAACTATAGCACTCAGTATTCACCATCATTCTTTCTTTCCTGGCCATTGTCATATGAGCTATTTTGTTGCACCATATTTGCAAGAGCCTATATGTCTGAAGCCATGAGCCACAGTAGCTTTCCTCCTTTAAGCCGTCTACATGAAATACTTTTCCACAGGCTTGTCTGCATGACAAATAGCCATAAGACTGAAGAAGATGTCATGAGTCTTGTTTTCCCTTGTTATGGACATGAGAACAGTCCAGGAATATTTGTACTGATATATCACTAAGTGGTAGTTTCCTTACTGTTTGTGGCATTCTACAGATGGTCCCCTGAGTGTCATACCCTTCCAGAATATGAACCACAAAATATCAGACATGTTTTATTTTCAGATTATGCCATCAATAGTAAAAAATGAACTATACCTTGTACCATTAGCTCACTTAATGTTGCTACCATTTTGAAGTGTTCAGATTAACTGCAAAACCAATTAAAATGTAGTCATAATTAAATAGTATGTATGATAGCTAATCTTGATTATCAATTAATTTGGTTTGATAAGCTCCCAGAGATTTAGTAACCCCACCTATGGGTGTATTTTTGAGGGAGTTTCTAGACTGAGTTACCTGATAGGAAAGGAACCATCTTGAATCTAGATGATACCAACCTATAGGTTAGGAACTCCATGGAAATAAAAGAAGAGGAGGATAGAATAAAGCCCATAAAGGCAGACATATTATCTCTGCTCCCACCTTTTCTAATAATGGAATGAATGAATTTTTTAAAATGGATTTGGAAAAGGTCAATAATGTAATGAATTTCTAGATAATATTTTCAGATGTTGTACTAAACATAACTTGCGTATTACACTCCTATGTGTAATTTCAGGTTCATTAAAAGTAAAAACATGAGAGTAGCTTGTGGGGGCTTTTGTTTAGAGACAGGAAAGTACACAGTAGGCCTAGCCTGTGCTAATGCTGTGCTGCTCACAGGTCTAAGATCTAACTCTACATTTGTTTTGCTAGCTAGGTAGATTCCAAGACTGCTAGGTTTCCTTTTATCTACATGATTTTCACCAATTATAGTCATGAGTTGTAGAACACCGTTTTCTTCCATATAGAGCACATATTCAACAGAAGTTCTCCAGACTACAATGGAGCCAGAAACTTTTAGTCACCTACTAATGTGCTAGCCATATGAATGTCACAGTAAAAAGCTTTACTCGGCCATTCATTGATGTTGGTATAATCCAAAACTCTTCATTGCAATAGAGTCCACACAAGATGTCCAGAGAAGAATACTTGACACTGAGCAAACATGACACTGTTTGTATGTGCATTATGCTTTTATAGTTTTCAACTTGATTTTAAATTTTATTTAAATGAATTTTAATTCATCAATTAATTTAATTAATCATGTAATTAATGTGCAACTTTGTATTCATAAAGAAAACTTTAACTGTAAGGCAGTATATTGGCTATGCCAGTTGCTCTTTTATGTATCTTGAGGTTATTTCATCTCTTGAAAATGTGAAAAAGGCCATATTTGAGTTTTAATAGATGTACTTTATGATGTTGCATACAGACACAAACAATAACGTCACTCAGAAACTCTTCTTTCTTTCTTTTTTTTTAGATCATATCTCTTTTAGCTGCATGGAAATCAAGGAGAAAAATATAGGTTACTATTTCCCAAAATCAGTTCCATGAAGCATCAGTCAAAAAAGTTTGTTTATACTTTGTTTAAAAAAACAAACAAATAAGAAAACCAAGTAATGTTCTCATGGCTAAATACATTTGGGCCAATGATGTATTAAATTCTTAAAGGATAAAGGTGTGTATAAACTCAAGAGGCCTGTAGTAACGAAGCCTGAATAGGATTGACTAAAGCATTTTCCAAGAAAACTTTTCTTTCATACAACATCTGTTAATGGGCAGAATGGAGCACACATTAGGCAATTGATCTATGTTAAGACTAAAGAAAAATAATTGTCTTAAATCATCAGACAAGGAAAGTAGGGTACTAAGAGTCTGTTCTTCTTGAACACTGGGTAATTGCCTTCATCTGACTTGTAATTAGGTATGCTGTCATGACTTTCCCAGTGCGTGGGGCTGATTCAATGACTCATGACCCTTGAAGTCTCTGACCCATCCACCCACCCAGTTTCTGAAATGAGCCTATACTGGTCTGGGTGTGTTTGTGTTGTCAATTCCTGTCCTCCAGTCACAAGATGTAGAATTATTCACATAGATATCACTGAGAGTCAGAGCCTTCTGTGTATTTGATAACTTGAGTGAACTCTTCAAGGCATTTTTACCCTCCATTTGGTACCTAGTACAAATTATATACAGAATCCCTCTCCCTATTTTTCAAGAATATTTCTTTGTAGGATTATACTGTCTCTTGCCTTCATATGCTTGAACTTCTTTCCAAAAGCTGTTAGGGTCTTTACAAGAATAGGTAGCCCTTATAATGGTGGGAATAGTAATAATAATAATAATAATAATAATAATAATAATAATAATAATAGATGATAGATGATGGATAGACAGATAAATATATAGCACATCAAAATGCTCCCTGCTCTCATAGAACTTAAAATGAGATTTAAAAACTATCATTTAGGGTTGGCGATGTATAGTACTTGCCTAGTAGGTAAGAAGCCCTTGATTCATTCTACAGCACTGGAAAAAAAAATTGATAATGGATGCCTATAATCCCAGCACTTGGGGGGATAGATGTAGGAATATCAGAAATTCAAGAGTATTTCACTTACATATCCAGTTTGAATCTAACCTGTGCTAGAGACCTTGTCTCAAGGACAAATAAAAACAAAAAAGATACTATTCAAATAATTATGCAAGTACAAGCTATAACATGCATGAAAAAAATTACAGATATGTCGAACAGAGGAGGGGTATAGGGCACTGTGCTCATGGACCCTGTTACAGATTATAGGATTTCCTAGTCAGAAGGACAGGGATAGGCATTTTAAAAAAATCCAAGTTTGAGCAGAGAGGTAGGAGTTCAACAGCAGCAAAATCCAATGTAAGCACTAGTGGTATCAGGAGAGGTGGCACATCCAGAGAAGAAAGAGGACATCACTGAGATAGAACTAAGAAAAAAGGAGAAAGATACTAAATGAGGACTGAGAGATAACTGTAGTTAGATGTTCATCATTGGGCTTACATAAATGCTTGAGAAACTAGAACCATTACCAAGATAAGTGAACACAGATTTTGAAAATTATTCCTTATTCAAGGCTATAATAGATGACTTGAAAGGACAAAAAGAGCTAGGGAAATATTGGGAAACTATAATCAGTGATACTAATACTAATGTAAACTAATGTAAATTAGGGAATTGTACTTACTGCAAAAATATTCTGAGGCAAGATTGTAGAATTTGGGTGAATGAGCATGTGGACTGAAGAAAGAAGAATTTTAAAGAATGACAATTGTGTGATAGATGGTCATGCACCTTCTCAATAGAAAACCGAGGATTCAATTCAATGTTAAAGAAGAATAAAGTGAAGAACTGAGTCTGTTGTTCTCAAGACTTACTAGCAAGTTGCAGTAATGGAAGTATGGTACCAGGGAAAAATTAGTAAGGAATAGCTCAGCAAAAACTGCTACAAATTTAGAAATAGATTTCTGTGAGCATTTTCCAGAATCCATCAAATGCAAAATAGTCTTCTTGAGAAATTATGACAGATCATCTGACAAATACTATACAAAAGAATGAATGAGGGTGTGGAACTTATAATCTTTAACAGCTAGCTCAGGTGGGATCATAAACCTAGTGGTCAAAGGTGAAAGTATAAAACTCCCAGAAGTCTATCAAGGGGAAAAAAAACCATAGATATACCAGGTTTAGTGGTGATACTTTAAGATATAACACTCAGGCATAAATGATGAAATACACAATTGATAAGCTGAATTTTTTTAAGATTAGAAACTGCTTTATGAAAGCCAATGCCAAATAATGAAGATAAGCCAAAGTACTGTTATCCAAAATATCCAGAAGCCTCTTATAAGTGTAGCATATAGCAAATGAACAACACAACTAAAATACAGTGGGAGAATTACTTGAATATTAACTTTACAACAAAGGATAGACAGTTATTTAAACTTAAGCAAGGATGTGGGAGATCTCTCAGTCATTGCTGGTGAGAATACAAAATGTCATTTATAAAATAGTCATTTGCATTTTCTCTCTGGTGAGTTTCTAAGATGGGAACAGCCAGCCAGGAGGCATAGGCCCCACGAGTCACAGGGGAGTTGAGGGGAGTTGCAGGGCGGCAGGAACAGGATCCTCTCAGTTTCCGAGTGACAGAGGTGGATTAGTGGCCCTCTCTGCCCCTTCCCTGCAAGTGGAGGGCCTGACTCCAGGGAGTGCTTTAACCCAGAGACTCAGGTGAGATCCGCCATTTTCTCTTCAGTGAGTTTCTAAGACGGGAGAAGCCAGCCGGGAGGCACAGGCCCCATGAGTCTCAGGGGAGCTGAAGGGTGGCAGGGACAGGACAAGCTCTAGTCAGAGACACTAAGAACATCTAACACTAAAAATCAAGAGATGGCAAAAGGCGAACGTAAGAATCCTGCCAACAGAAACCAGAAACCAAGACTACTTGGCTGCATCAGAACCTAGTACTCCCACCACAGCAAGTTCTGGATATCCCAAAACACTGGAAAAGCAAGAATTGGATCTAAAATCATATCTCACAATGCTGATAGAG
>NW_022196904.1:146238762-146275344 GCF_008632895.1 Mastomys coucha
AAATACCTTGGTGTAACTCTAAGTAAGCAAGTAAAAGATCTGTTTGACAAGAACTTCAAATCTCTGAACCAAATAACTCTATTAAAAATGGGGTGCAGAGCTAAACAAAGAATTCTCAATTGATGAACACCAAATGGCTGAGAAGCACCTAAAGAAATGTTCAACATCCTTAGTCATTAGGGAAATGCAAATCAAAACAACTCTGAGATTCTACCTTATACCAGTCAGATTGACTAGGATAGAAGACTCAGGGGACAGCAGATGCTGGAGAGGTTGTCGAGAAAGAGGAGCATTACTTCATTGCTGGTGAGATTGCAAACTGGTACAACCACTTTGGAAATCAGTTTGGCGGTTCCTCTGGAAATTGGACATAGTTCTACCGGAGGACCCTGCTATACCTCTCCTGGGCATATACCCAAAAGATGCTCCAACATGTAATAAGGACACGTGCTCCACCATGTTCATAGCAGCCTTATTTATAATAGCCAGAACCTGGAAACAACCCAGATGTCCCTCAACAGAGGAATGGATACAGAAATTGTGTTACATCTACACAATGGAGTACTACTCAGCTATTAAAACAATAAATTTATGAAATTCTTAGGGAAATGAATGGATCTGGAGAATATCATCCTTAGTGAGGTAATCCAATCACAAAAGAACACACATGGTATGCACTCTCTGATAAGGGGTTATTAGCCCAGAAGTTTGGAATACAGGAAGAACAACCCACATTCCACAAGGAACTCAAGAAGAAGGAAGACCAAAAGGTGGACGTTTCATTCCTTCTTAAAAGGGGGAACCAAATACCCACGGAAGGAGTTGCAGAGATTAACTATGGAGCAGAGTCTGAAGGAAGGAAAAGCCAGCCTAAATATAGCTATCTCTTGAGAGGCTATGACAGTACCTGACTAATACAGATGTAGAGGCTCACATTCATCCATTGAACTGAGTATACGGTCCCCAATGAATGAGTTAGAGAAAGGACCTATGGAGCTGAGAGGTTTTCAGCCCCTTAGGATGAACAACAATATGAACTAACTAGCACTCTCAGAGCTCTCATGGTCTCAACTACCAACCAAGGACTGCACATGGAGGGGTCTGAGTGTTCTGGCAGCATGTGTATAGTAGAGGATTGCAAATTTGATCATTAATAGGAGGAGAGGACCTCAGCCCTGTTAAGGTTCTGTGTCCCAGTAGGGAAATGCCAGGGCCAATAAGTGAGACAGTGTGGGATGGCAGGCATGGGGAGGGGGGAGGCAATAGGGGTTTGTTCTTGTTGTTTTTTGTGTGTTTGTTTGTTGGAGGGAAAACTTGGAAAGGAGAAATTTACATGTAAATAAAGAAAATATCTAATAAAAAAAGAAAATATCTCATTAAAAAAGAAAAAATAGTCATTTATAAAATAGTCTAGAAGTTTCTTACAGATCTACACATTTGTTTTACTGTAAGACTTGCAACCATGCTCCTTGTAGTTAATCAAAAGATTTAAAAACTATAGCAACACAAAAATCTGCAAATGAATTACTTATAGTCAAATTTCCAATTTCTAAAATTCAGAATCAACCAAGATGTTCATTAGCTGAACAGATAAGCTGTTACTTCTACATAAAGGAATAGTATTTAGCACTAAAAATTACTGAATTACTCAGCATGAAGAGACTTAAGAGAACCTTCAGTAAGTCAATCCATTCAAGCCCCAAAGACTTTGTGAACATCAACTACATGACATCCAGGAATGACACTTCAAAGACATAAACAGACTCTTGACTATTGTGTGTTTGCCTATATTGAAAAATTCTGTTAAAGTTGATTCTGACAGTTTTTGCCAGCTTATTAGCTGCTTCATTGGGGCATGGAGCCCTGTAGTTTCCTACTCTATTGTTTTTAGTGATCTTCAATTGTCTTACTTTGAGTGAAATGAGAAGTCACTGGATAATTTGAAGTAGAAGATTGATGTGATCTGACATTTTCCAAGGTTCATGTAAGCTTCATTATCAAGGCTAGATAGCATGAGCCCAGGGGCACACACAGGGAGACTAGTAAAGAGGATCATCATGTGATCCAGAAAATCACATTGGTGGCTTTTAGCAATGTATGAGCAAGTGAGAGAAAATGTGATTGGATTCTATATACAAATATGTAAACATGAGAAAAAAATGAATGTAAGGTATAAAAGGAAGAGAGACATCAAGGAAGGTTGCTTGATATATTTTAACTTTGTCATATGCTAATATTTTTTACCGTAGTATATTGCTTTGAATTGTGGAGAAAGTGTAGCTGCTTCAGGATAAGAGCCATCTGCAAGCTACTCATTCCATCACTCACCAGTTATGGTAACTGTTGGATTTTTAATGGCTTCATTGTCTGTGACAATGATACTAATCTTGTTGAGTGTCAATCAAGACAGTGATGCATTGTACTCATCCTGGAACCTTCATTATAGTAAAATGCAGGAGAGCATTTAGTTCTCTTTATAGTCTTTTTGATCCTGGTACCAGTAGCCCTGCTTTATATACTTTTTGTCATGAAATCAAACCTCCAGTCAGTTTTGAAAATCCAGTTCAACACTGCTTTGTTCAGTGTAACAAAGATAGAGACAATCTAGAACCTAGCCTCCCTTGGATATGAAATACAAGCCAGGGTCTCCTTCCTAAGGCCAAACTGCAGAAAATCAGTTATCTCATTTAACTCTAACATTAGAAAGTCCTATGTGGGCTTATATTGTATAGATTTCCATTTATTTATTTCTCTTATAAATA
Source organism: Mastomys coucha (assembly GCF_008632895.1). Taxonomy (NCBI): domain Eukaryota; kingdom Metazoa; phylum Chordata; class Mammalia; order Rodentia; family Muridae; genus Mastomys; species Mastomys coucha. The sequence goes on from NW_022196904.1 coordinate 146,241,525, forward strand.
AAGTTTTGAGGAAATCTTTGTTTTTTTTAACCTTTTTTTTCATTGACCAGCAGCAGAAAAAAAGTTTGTTAAGCTAAGGCTTTTGGCCATTGTAAGAACGATTACAAAGATCTGATTGATGAAAAGACATAAAAAGCCAGAGGGAAAACATATATAGTTCACTAACATAGGTCAAAGACATGAAAACATGCACAAGAAAATGCTCTGCAAGAGGATGGAGAGGAGAACTGCATTTCTTAGGAAGGAGAAGTTATTTCAGCTGTCCACAAGATGTCCAGTTACACTGGATTAGTATAAAAATCCCATTAGTCTTTATCCAGCTCCTGTTCAAGAAGATCCAGTTGCATGGCTGGGTCTTTACTTCTTTTGTTAATCACATATTGTTTTGGGTATGCTAGGCATGTGTCTTTCTCCCAACCCGTAGCAAACAGAGGTAAAATTCCACTAGAAATTCTTGCATTTCCCAGGAGATTGACCAGATTGAACTCTATTTTATTAGTATTTTCTTGCTCTAGACAGTTCAACACAAACATATGATTTATTTCTGTAGACCCCTGAAATACAGAGTAACTAATTAAAATCATGATAGTGAGATAAATTTTGTAGAAGAATATGTATTTAACAGTTTTCTGGCAACATGCAGACAAGAAATCTTTCTCTAGGCCCATGCCTAAAATTTACTTTGTTCTTTACAACTTCTTCCTGCTGCTAGCACGATGCTAGATTGTATCCAGTGCACAACCACTGTACTCTCTCTGTGTGGTGGTGGTTGTGGGGGAGGGGACCTCTAGGAAGCCACTGGCCTAGTCTATAGGTGAGGGAAAGCCCTTGAGTTGGAGAAGGACTGCAGGAATTTTGTCTCTAGGTGCAGTGCAGATCTATTAGGAAACAGAAGAGTAAAAGAAAAACCCTGAAAAGGCAAAAGGAGAAACATTTTCTGACTCTGGGGAGAATGAGAGCTATTTAACATGTGCAGTGGCACCCCTGGATGGATTCTTAATCAACAGTTCTCATTTAGAGCAAGACTCAGCCAAGGAGTAGACTAATACTACTGACTGACATTATGGCCCATTCGTCTGCTTAGGTTGACTGAAATGTTCAGCTGCCAGCAAAGGATTAATATTGATTTTTAGCCTGTCTGTGTTAAATACCTGCTATAGAGTACCACTCTTTTATTCTCCTTGCCAACTCTTTCCCCAATTGTCACTAGTATTAAAATGAAACCTACCTATTATTAAATCAATCATGCCTGGCAAATTAGTCAAAAAGAAGGGGAGCATCTATCATTTTGACTGTCAACATGAAGCCTGGTGATTCTTTTTTTTTATCCCTTTTAGTTGGTCAACATCAAATTACCAATTCAATTAAGTCATATTTCTTCATAGAACAAATGTAAGAAACCGAAAGTGAAGTGTTTACGGAAGGATAGTGAGTCCAGGCAAGACATTTTCTGACAGATGCCTGAGCTTGTATTTTCTGTGGGTTGCTCAAACCACAAGGCTAGACTGACATCATGCTTGAACTGTGACATGATTTTCCCATCATGTGTCAGCCATCATGTGATATTTTGATATACTGCTAACCATTTTCTTCTCACTTGTTCTGTTTTGGCTTTATTATTTTCAGTTTCTCCAAGCAATGAGACTTGGAATCTATCCTTTCTATGTCTTTCTAATGGTTATTATTCTACCCAGGCCACCCCCAGTCCTAAATAGTTGATGAATTACTACCTATTCTACAAGACTATCATGCAATTCCTCTAAACAAAGACAACAAGTTCTACCTGGGTAAACTGGTTCCCTTTAACTATTCTTTCAATGTCCCTTGGCTAAACCTAAGGCAGAGTCTTCAGCATATTGAATTTTTGACTCCAAGGAATTTTTGGCTATGGACATTTTGAGAACAGGAGCTCTTCTCATGATAGGTATCTTTGTCCTTCTGGCAATTTAATAGAGGAAGGATTCATCTGGACACTTGGTATAAGGGTATATAGTCCACTACAGCAGGGAAAAGATGGTGTTATGAGCCCCTGGGGAATGTGGCAGCAGGAACTTGATCACATTTGTGATTGAGAAGTAAAAAAGACAAGAAGAAGGCTAGGCTCCTAATGACCCAATTCCTCAAGCTATACCTCACTTTTCAAAGGTTTCAAAAACTCCCCCAAATAGTGACATCAGATGGGGACCAAATATTCTTACACATGAGCTTGTGAGGAACATTTTCTGTCCAAATCAATACCTTCCTTTCTGGTTTTTACATTTCCAAAAAGAATGGCTGAAAAATTGAACAGAAATACAGAATTATAGAAAAATTATAGACAATACTTAATGATTTAGTCAGTTGTGAAATATGTAATCCCCATTTTTTTTTGTTCAGAACATATGTCTTATAAGTTTGAGTCAGTTGCTATTTATAATCTTCTAGAATCTTCTATTTCTATTATGTCTTAAAGTTTTTATTGCAATGGTCTTTCAACTCCTCTATTAACTTTCTTTCTATATACTATATAATTTTCTGTTTTGGACACTATTTTAATTCAGACATTTTTTTCCTAATCCTTTTATCAGTAAGCTCATTATCTGTATATACCAAAAATACTGATATTTAAGTGTTAATTATGTATCCTGCTATTTCACTAAAAGTATCTTTCTAATAATTCTAACATTTTTCTAGTATGGCCTTTCAGGTCTCTTAAGCTCAAGGTCATGCTGTCTGCACATAGCATTGGTTTGGCTTCTTCCATTCTTTTCTATGCCAGTTCCATTTTCTTCTCCTTATTGTTATAGCTAATACTTCAAGAAATAGCTTTGAGTGGAGGGAGTAGGCACTCTCCTTCCATTCTTGATTTTAGATAAAATGCTTTCAGTTTCTCCACTTAGTATAATATTGGCTATAGGTCTGTGGCTGTGACCATCATCATATGAGGCTATAGGTCTGTGGCTGTGACCATCATCATATGAGGCTATAGGTCTGTGGCTGTGACCAACATCATATGAGGCTATAGGTCTGTGGCTGTGACCATCATCATATGAGGCTATAGGTCTGTGGCTGTGACCATCATCATATGAGGCTATAGGTCTGTGGCTGTGACCATCATCATATGATGTTATAGGTCTGTGGCTGTGACCATCATCATATGAGGCTATAGGTCTGTGGCTGTGACCATCATCCTATGATGTTATAGGTCTGTGGCTGTGACTATCATCATATAAGTTTGTTCCTGTGGCTGTCACCACCTGAGGTGATAGGCCTGTTTTGCATAGCTGTCATCATGTGACACCTGCTCCTTCTACTCCTAGTTTCCTCAGGTCTTTATTCATGAAAGTATGCTGAACTTTACCAAAGACCTTTTTCTTTTTCATATATTGAAATGGTCATGTGACTTCTGTCCTTAAGTCTGTTTTACATTTATTGATTTGCATATTTTGAACATCTTTGATCCCTGGGATGATAGCAACTTGATCATGGTATATGATCTTAATATGTTCTTGAACTCATTTGCAGTACATTATTGAGAATTCTCTCCTCTAAGATTCTACAAATTAAATGCTTAAAACCCAAACCATTCAGTTAATACATAAAGTAATGAATTCTATATTTCTGAAAGGAAGACTTGAAAACATCCAATAAATATTTGAGAGTGTCCAGTATTTGCAGCCATTGGGGAAATACAAAATTAAACCTGCTTTGAGAATCCATCTCACCTCAATCAGAATGGCTTTCAAAAAACAAAACAAATAAAAAACAATACAAAACAAATGCTGCTGAGGGTTGTGAGGGAATGAAGAGCCATTTTTCACTGCTACTGTGAGCACAAACTGGGGTGGCCACTAAGGATGTCAATATTGTGGTTATCCAAAAAACTGAAACTAGGGGCTGGGAATGTGGCTCTGCTGGTAGAGTCCTGGCTTTCTAGAGTTCTAGTGTTCAATCCCTAAACCTACCTAAACCAGGGTTGTGGCAGACTTCCCCATGCCTATAATTTTAGCATCCTAGTGGTAGAAGAAGTAGGCTCATGAATTCAAGGTCATCTTTAGCTTAAACCAGTACCTAGCCAACTCAGACTACATAAAAATAATCAGTCACTCAATCAAGCAGTTGATCAGTCCATAACAACGTAAATAAAAAAGTGAACTACAAGTATCATATAAACCATATAAACTCTCCAGGGTGTGTTTCTCTCTCCCTCTCTCTCTCTCTCTCTCTCTCTCTCTCTCTCTCTCTCTCCCATATGTATGTGTGAGATTCTGCTTTTGTTTCTTTTCTATTAATGTAATAAAACATCATGACCAAGGCAAATTATAGAAGGAAGTGTTTATTTTGGGCTTATGGGTCCAGAGGGTTCATGATGATTATGTAGAGGCAGGAACAATTGAGAGCTCACAGAAAGCAGAGAGAGCTAATTCAAGCATTACAAGTCTTTTGAAATCTTAAAGCCTACCACTGTAGCCCGCGTGGTCCTCTCGTCGGGAAGAAGACACGCGGACACTAGGTTCCTTCTGCAGCAACTGTTTATTTGTCTCCATCCATAGTGAAAAAGGGGGTCGAGCCCAAAATCTGCACTGCTTATATACACCACAGTGCGCGTATCTGCCCACAGCGTGGTGTGTCTGCTCATGATTGGCTGTTCGCTCATTACCCTATGTAACGCCCGGGATGGGCCGTAACATGGCGTCCTTTTCACTCTACGCACATGCGCCAACAGTTCATCTACGCACATGCGCAAACAGTTGTCCACTAGGAGTTAACAGCGGAAGTAGGCGCCATCTTGTCATGGCGAATGCCTCTCAAGATTCACGGCTCCCCACATACCACTACCACCATGCTTCCTCTAACAAAGACCACATTACCTACTCTTCTCCCAGCTACCAGCTGGGAACCAAGTATTCAAATTCCCAAGACTTATGAAGACATCTCATCCAAACTACAATAATTCTAAGTCTAGCACTTGCCATGGTATCTATCAGTACATGAACAGATAAAGAAAATGTATACATACAAAATGGAATTTTAGTCACTTGTAAAGAATAATGAAATTATGGCATATGCCGGAAAATGGCTAGAACTATATAGTAAGGAAATAAGTCAGAGTCAGAAAGTCTCATATCACATTTTCTTTCATATGTAGAACTTAGATTTAATATGTACATATGAAATATACATGTGTACATACTTTTATGCATATGTATACTTACATATATGCATGTATATAATATGCTTATATAATGTATGTATTCATGTAAATACTCATGTATCATTAAATACATGTACATATGCATATATGTGTATGCTTATATACATGTGTGCACATGTATGTTCATATACATATGAATTATTTTAAGTATGTTTTATATGTGTGTATTTATATCTACATGTGTATGTAGATATGTGTATATGTGTCTACATTATGTATATATGTATACCTACTTGTTTGTGTGTTTATTTACATATATGAACATATGTGTGTATGTTATCTAGGATGTGAAAGTAAAAAGGAAATAATGAGGGAGAAGGAAAATGTCTAAGTGGAGAGAAGGAATAAGAGAGGGTGATAGAAAATATTTATCATGAATGAAGAGCGAACTAGTTCATAAGAAAGAGGACAATCAAGAAAAGAGGCAAACAGAAGAGAGCAGGGTGAGTATGAAGAGAGCACAATGATACAGATCATGAAACTGTCACCACAAAGACAACCTATTGGTATACAAACAATACAATGATTTCTAAGAGACAATAGATGACAAAGGATAGGAACTTCAGATACAATGCTAGACTTCCTGTTTGATCTAACTTAGTTTGATGTTGGGCAAGTATCAAAAAATAGCAGAAATAGTACTGTGCCTCAATATCCTTATTTATAAGTTAAAGTTAGTAATAATACCCAAGAGGGTAGGTGTGTGAATGAAACAAAATAGCCAGTCACAACCACTTAGCGTAGTATCTAGTGTGTGGTGAGCACTCAGCAGTTGGGCACACAGGAGGTTAACTCTGCTGTGTCTGTCACTTGGCACTGATGGGAAGAATTTTACTGCATCCTCAGCTAATATTCCTAAAGCAGGCATGCACACTGTACACATAATTAACTCTATAAAGCCAAACATGCTCACCAAGTTCCTGCCAATTACTATGTTTTAATCACTATTTCCAGACATGATTGGCCCTCGACCTTCAGAAGTGAAAGCTATAGTCCTAACTCTTGGAAACAGTCTCCAAAGAGCTGCAAAATATATCAAGTGGTTTACAAAGGTAGGATGTTGAGATGTCACCCAGCACCTTTGCTTTTTCGTATATGACCACTAAAAGTATTTACAGTTAAGGTTTTGCAGCACGTGATCTTCATAGTAACACACTAGTTACTGTTTGCATGTGCAATGTGCCCAACAGGCTCCAGTATCTGAATGCTTCTTCTTCAGCTGGTGCTGCTGTTTTAGAAGGATCCTTGGACACAGAGGAGTCAGGGAATTGGTAACAAGAGTGGGATATTGGAGGTGGGCCTAATGGGCTATGGTCTTTCCCAGTTCTAGCTTCAGCTCCCCTTTGACTCTATCGCCTACCTTACCCTCCTCCACCATACACAGGATCATGTCCCACCACCAACAGTTAAATGACACCTCTACCAGGAAACTGTGAACTATAATAACCTTTTCTCTTATAATTGCTGTAGATATTTGGTCACAGTGATGATAAAGTAACAGATATACCATTAAACAGACATTACGGCACTAATTCATGCCATTCTAAGGACAGCTGAAACAACCTTGTTATAGTTTGGATCTTAAGTGTCTCTGGGGTTCCTGTGATAAAGCTTTGTCACCTAACCTGGTGTTATTGGGAGGTAGGAGAAACTAGATCAGTGGTGTGGTGGGAGACTTCTCACTTATTAAGTGGATGCTATTGCACAGGATCAGAACCCCAGTCTCTAGCTCACTGCCCTCTGTGTCCTGACCATGTGGTAAGTTGTTTAGCTTTGTCACAATAGTTCAGCTTTGCTCAAAACAACAAGGCTCACTGGCACTGGACTGAACCTTTCAAAGTCATTAGCTCTACCTCAAAAACCTTTTATTTTTTGTTTTAAAATTCTTCTCTCATCTTGATCACAGTTTCTTCTCCCTCCATTCTTCCCAGTCTTTTCTCTTTCCTCCTCTCTCCCTCAGATACTTTCTTCCTCTATTTCCCTTCAAAAAATAAACAGGCTTCTCAACAAATATCATTTGATTATGGCATAACACATTACAACAATAAGACTAGACACAAATCCTTATATCAAGGCTGGATGAGACAACGCAGGAGTAGGAAAAGGGTTCCAACACCAAGTAAGAGCCATTCCCCATATTAGGAGTCCCCAAGAACAACTATAATGTATATGCAGAAAAAGTAGCTCAGTTCGATACCCGGTCTGTGTTCAGTCACTGTGTGCCTCTATGAGCCCTGCTTAATTGACTTTGCGGGCAATGTTCTCCTGGCATCCTTGACTAGTCTCCCTCCTACAATCGGTCCTCTCCCTCCTCTGTGAGGTTCCCCTGCCTCTACCTCTGTGTTTGGCTTTGGGTCTCTGCATCTGCTCCCATCAGTTGCTAGATGGTGTTTCTGATGACAACTTGGCTAGGCATTGATCTATAGAAGAATAGAGCCCTGATGGTTAAGTCAGTAGAACATCAGACCCTTAACCTTTTTCCTTCATAAAGTAGTTATTTCAAATATTTGTTACAGTGACAGGAAGTTGACTTAACATCATCATAGAGGAGAAAAATAAACATCTGTACTTTTAAACTAGTACATTAAAGAAATCATACATTGAAAGAAATGATAGGAAAGCAAACAATGCTTTTTACTACCTTAGTACCAAAAAATCTGACTTAGAATCTAGAATTTCATGAGTTTTACAAAAATTATTCTTTGTTGACTTCCATGGGAAAAGCTGAACTGTAGGCATTGGGAAAACAAGAACTTTACACATATAGTAGTACATTCCTCCCTCACAGTCATTCTACAAATGCAAAATGTGTCTCATCAAAGAAGCCATGCCCAGTAGACCATTAATCTTCTTCATCAAACTAGAGATGAGTTCCTGAACAAACTCAGGCACATATTAAAAAGAATCACATGCGATATCAAAGTCCTTAAATCTTTAATCACATATAGAAAGATAATTATATCAGTGAGTTTTAGCTAACAATGAGACATTACTAAAAATTGTTTTCAGGTACAAATTCAAAGGCATGATGTATATTTGAGTCTAAAGTTTACATGGAGATGGACGGGTCAACAAATCAGGTTTAGACCTAGTTGGAGCTGTCATTTATTCTTCACACATCCAAATCATAGGGCCCCCTGGAAGTTTTAGCTAGCGACTCTCTTAGCTTCCTTTTCTCTAACCTTACAGAAGCAGGCATCCAGGGATAGAAATGCTGGAAGCCCATCAGAGTCTTTCTCAAAAGCTGTGATAATGTATGGTCTGCCTGTTGCCCTCAAAAGAAACTTCCTCATTTCTCTGCATAATATACTGATAGGCAATATAACAGCCACTTCTCTGGGAAGAACAAACTGTTTGGAATTGACCACTAAAAATAGAACTTAATATAAAAAAAGATAGTGGGGCTGTATTTTAATGGTCTTCAAATAACTATCAACCTGGGACTCTGTCTTTTAGCAACCACAAGCTATTATATCTGTCATCTTACTCATCTCTATGCCTGAGGCATTTGAGTTAATTCACATGCAAAGAAAAAGAAAAGTTGGGTGAGTTATGTTCCATAGGCTGAATATATAATCTCATCAGTGATAAAGTCCACCATTAGCTCACATGGGTGATTTGCTACTACAGTTCTTTAAATGGACTGATATGTGAGCACCCGCAATTCATTTATTAACTTTTCTGTGGGCTGTTTATGTTGCATCCTTAAATGGATATTCCCTCAACCAGCATTCCTGAAGAAGGTCATTCATTCTTCGCCTTTCATGGAATTAATTCTTGTCTAATTCAAAAAGGGCCTCTTGCGCATCATTCTTTATTTGCCTAGCAATTGCTACCATTACTAATCATTTGAAGTGGGTTATAAAGTTTCCAAATTTAATAAATGAGAGAGTGAGTAAATAAATTAATTGAAGCTATGTGGAGAGACAATTAAACCCAACTTGAAATTTTGACACATCAGGTTCTTTTTTTTTAATGATCATTTCATTATTCATCTAATCACACTAATTTTTTTCTGAACTACTTTGAATATTCTGATAAAAATGGGAAAGAACTACTTTATCTGTCACAGATGACAGGCACTGCATGGCTTGCCCTTCAGGACCTTTTTGAAATTCTTCCTAGGCTGAGAAATCAGCCAATTTACCAAGTTAGCTTAGATACAGAAGCTAACTATATAACAGCCACTGTATCACTTTGTGGTTGCTCTTGGAATTTTCTCTGCCTTTCTATTTCTCCTCTGTTGTATGTGCGTGAAGGACACTAGAGGATCACACACTACTTACACTAACTTGTATCACCAAATAGACTAATGTCTTCTAAATCATAACTCTGCAGAGCTCAATCCAACCCCTCACCTGAAGTGATTTGTTCTTTCAGGTGGCTTTATAAAATCCTCTTGGGAAGGGAGATGTTCCCTGCAGCAGATATCGGATTGAAGGTTCAACTGGAAAGCCAAAGAGGAGTCAAGGATGGCTACATATTGTGAGAAGTAAGTCACCACACAGCTACATTTATGGTGCAAAGGATCTCTAAGGCCCAAATATCTTCCCAGTGACATAATAAGACTCCTACGGTTGATGTTTAAGAAGGAGTGGATGGCAACATATCATTGTGCACATGTGTCCATGGATATGGATTTGTGTTTGTGTATGTTTTGGATGTATATGTTTATGTGTGTCTATGGGTGTGTGTCTGTGTTTGTGTTTGGGACTGTCTTAGACAAGTATTGTAGTAATATTTGGTAGGATGGATAAAAAATAGCATGATTAGTGCTTTCCCTGACTCACAAAGTGAAAGTTTGGGTCTATCAAGGAAAACATGTCAGATGTCAAGATGGAATTAGAAGGTCAGTAGATTTGCGGGGATGGGGTAATAGAAGGTGAGAAGAGAGAGGTTAAGGACTTTACATTTGCATGGCTACTAAAAGCAGTTTAGGAGGTTAGCATTTCTCTACTCCTCAAAGTTATAATGTTGGATATAATTACTTACTGTAATTATTATTTGTTTCAGTTACATAGCAATTTATTTAGTTTCTGTTACTATATACAAATAATTTTAGATGCTTTTAAAATAAGTTAAGTATATCATGTCATTATTCCCTCCTCTTCCTATCCTCCTCCCGTTTGCTTTCAAGAGAATGTTAAAACCCAAGGACAACTGTTTCAACACGTTTTTGCTTCTACATATTGATGGAAGAGAAAATTGTCCTATCATTAAGCATGACTGCTCTGGAGTCTCAATCCTTCTGACCAAGGTAGCCCTCGAGTGTTAAACTGCTACTTCAAAACTGCCTTGTGTAGGAATAATTGGAAGCCTGTCCATTGTCATAAAGCCAAGTGTATGAATTGCCAAGTATATGAATTACCAAGTGTCTCTTTGTGCCCAGTCTCATGTCTATACTGCCATTATTAAGGAACTACCTAGGTAGGCACATATCTTTGAGGGCCCCTGACCTGGGAAATCAGTTTTCAAGTGAGAGCATGTATGAAAAGCAGTGGGGGGAGGGGCAGGGAGACATGTTAAAAAATATACCTGCTTCAATACATCTGTGATCAATAGTATATTTTTAACAAGTGTTCTAGATGATTTTGTACATCCATATTAGCCACAGGAATATTTGATCAAAAACACTAAACACAATTCTTGATAAATTATCTCTCATCTAAAAGGACTTAGTCATCATCTCAACAAGGGACTTCCAATAGCATCAGAGGATGGAGCAAGTGCAGATCAGGGTACCACAAGTAAGGAAATAGCAAAATAGTGAGACTGAAGCAGGTGAGATAACACAAAGAATGAAGAATATACATCATTTGTGAAACCCATTTGTTGATTTCTTTTTATATATTGTCAGAAAAATCAATTCTAGTTTGAAGACTAGAAACATTCCAAAATAACTATTATTGTTATGGTTGTATGTCTTAATATTTTATTTTTCTTTAGAATGAACTCATGAAATACATACATGTATGTGAATGTACCATCCTGTGCACTGTTAAGTATCACCAACAATGGCTACATTCTGAAACACATGTTGTGTGGAAAGTTTTCCACTGTGATAATGTCATGTGTAGGCATAAATTTTTCTCTATCTACTTTAGTTAAACATTCAACCTTTCCTTTAGCCCACAACCCACCAACAGTAGTCAAAAGGAAAAGTTATTAGGACACAGGGAACATAAACCTGTTAAAAATAGTTCTTTGAGGGTGAGGCCAATCTTCGTTGTCAGGATATCAGCAGTTCAGTCCAGTAGTAAATACCAAATACAAATCAGCAGCTATAGTCCAGTGTTCTCAGCAGATACCACACACGAACAAGAAGCTGACAGGTAAGATGCCGTTCAGTAGAGTATTATCCACAGATTATAACCTTCAACTACCATAAGACTTTCTGTACAAGATTGTGCCATTTGAGTATGCCTTTAACCTACTGTTTTCTAGTAAAAAGGGAGGAATTGTAACCCTCCTGCTTGACCCTGACTGCCTCTCATAACCACACCTCTCTGCCCACCTCCTGCTACTTGCCACGCCTCTCTCCTGGTTCCAGTTACATCGGAAGTCCCACCTCCAGAGACCGAAGGAGCTACTGATTGGGCTGGCATGCTGACGAACTTGGGGGAGGGGTTTTGCCTCACCTATTCTACCTGTTGGCTTGTAACAAAGAGATGATTAAATGAAAGATAGCTGAGTGATCACTCTTGAGTGCTGTCTAATTTTTAAAGACCCTTCCACATGGACTAAGGTAACATTATGGCTAGCCAATTTCCTCCTGACTCCATATTCCAGATAACCCAATCTTATTGTTGCTGCTGGCCGGCAACAGGTGGCGCCCAACATGGGGCTGGTTGGAGAAGGAAAGAGCAGAGATCTCTTAAATAATTATTAAGGATGTACAGCGGGTTCCGCTGGGGTATGGCAGGTTTTGCCGGGGTAGTTTGAGGCCACGCTGGCCCAGAAATGGACATAGCCACTTCTCACGGTGAGTAAGTGGGCTGCAGGGTTATACAGGGTTGACTAACTCCAAATATATGGAGACAACCCTCTTCCTAGTAGGCTCCAGGGTGGAGAACGAATGGAATAGAAGCACCTCCCAAGAAGTGAAGGTACTACACAGATTGAGGCGGGCCGTGCAGAGGTACTACTCCCTGTGCTTCTTTCAGGAGAATTCCCTCGTTTCAGTTCTGTGTTTTATGGGTTATGCTATGTGTAAGTTTGTCTTGTCTTGGATGAATGCGATTGTTTTTTATGTCATTGTCTTACATCTTTGTCCTATTGTACACGTAGCCAAGATGGCCGCAGAGGCCCCGCCTACTCACCACAGAGCCAAAAGCTTCCTTTGTTCCTTTGTGCTAGTTACTCTAACCAGGGACCCAAACAAAAAAGGCAGTCCCTGGCAGGCAGGCATCGGGTTTCCCAGGTCCCCTGGGGGAGCGGGAGGCCCCCTGGAGGTCTGGCCGAGCCTTCACGGCTGTGCTGGCAGCTCGGGGCTGCCTACTCTTCTCGTTCTCTGGTCCGGGCAGGATGGGGGCTGACGTAGGCCTGAAACACATCCACCTGCACGGCTCTGCAGAGCTCAGGGAAATTGGCGCTGTGCCCCAGAGGCTTGGCGAGCACTGCCGGTGGTTTTTCCGCAATGGCCTGTGTTGGTCTGCTCGGTGCACTGGGTCTTCTGTCCACGGCAGAGATAGGTGGTCCCTGGCGGGCAGACAGCTGGCGAGCTTGGGGCAGCCCCAGATTTGAGACCCCCGGGGGCTGCACGGGGGTTGCATAGATACGTGCGGGGCCTGGAGCGGGCCTGAGCTGGAGTGCTGGGGTGCGTGTATCTGAGCACAGGGCCCCATCTCGGCTGAGGGGCAGTGTGTCAGCATTTAGGTGCGAGAGTACAACTCCCTGGTGGACTAGCTGGACCAAATCCAGCAGCTCTGCTAGTTAATCCTGGCCAGGGTAGCTACAGAAGCCAAAAAATGGCCCTGCTTTCTCTCCCTCTTCTGGGCAGGCTCGTCCTGGGCCCACCACCTCAGGTCGGCTTCTGTGGCTAGCTCGACGAGGCAGGCAGACAGCCGGTGCTCCTCGCCAGCCAATACCAGCACTGGTGAGGTCTGGGCCAAGCTCCGTGGACAGGCGTTCACTCACTCTAGCCAGTGAGGTCGGGCTGGGAGACAGAGACAACCCAGACCCCGGACAACAACCAAACGTGGCCTGGAACCCCAGCTCGGCCAAATTTGGCAGTGCAGTGCAGTGAACAAAACTGCCATGGCCACGTGCACACGCGCAGATACTGAGATCTGCTCGGCGCCACTTCGCACCATCTAGTGGTATGATAATAAATTACAAGTTAGTGATTCTCACAGCTGCTTGATTTGGCTTTCAAAGTCACAGGCAAAAAGTAAGAAATGCTCAGATGTTTTTAATGACCTCAAAAAGAGAGGTATTTTTATGCTTTTTCCACAGATTATGAAAATTCCTCAAAAAGACAGCTCCATAGAGATGAAACGCTAGATAAAGGTAAAAATGGTTAACAAGAAATCTAGCCAGGAGGCATGTACACATGCCTTTGATCACAAAACTTGATAGACAGAGATAGACAAGTTTCTAATTCTAAATTAAAGGCTGTTTTTTATAGGTAATTAAAAGCTTAGTTCTAAATTTCTTATTAATCAATTTATAAGATTTCATTTGGTTTCTAGGTAGTCTTAAAGGTATATGTTCTATATGATTATTAATTTATAAGTTATTAGACTTTGTTTTCATCGTTACATCTATTACTAAAGGCTAGGTTTAAGCTAATAACTAATAACTAGTCCAAGGGTGGCCGACAAGTGTCTACCCTTTATATATTATTTATATTATTTCATTGTAAACATATAAACTTGTTTCTCCTTAACTGAGAGCCCAACAAGTTATGAACAATAACTTGTCTCTAGCCCAAAAATGGGTTGGCCTCACTCTGGCACGTTGTCATCTGCTTCCTACTTTGAGACAGGGTCTCTGTACACAACTCAACTGATATTAAAATTATTTTCCTAAGTGCTAGATTGCAGGCATGTACACCTCTGGCCTGACATTCACTTGTGTGGCCTGGACTGGCCTCGAACTCATGACAGTCTGCCATGGTCTCCCGAAAATTGAGACTAGGTAAGTACCCCGCCTGACCCAAACTAAAACTAGCTACAGTTCAGAGTCAGAGAGACACTTAAAGGGCTTTATGACATAAAGATGTTTGTTAATATTAATTTAAAGAGTATAAATTGTTTATAATTGGGTCTTATCTTCTAAAAACTATGGTTATGGCTTAATATTACTTAAAAAATTAAGACAAAGTGCCATCTTTAAATACCTAATTAAATAAAAGTGATAAAAACAAAATTTGTAACTAGTAAGGAGATATTAGTAAGTTTATTTAGTGTCAAACAAGTTCTCGATAAACTGTTTCAAAAAGGTTTGCGCCCTAAAAACTGTTGAGTCACCCAAATAAAGTTTCTTTTCATTACAAGCAATGTTTTTTCAGCACCAAGGTTATTATAAATATTTTAAGCTTACTATTATACTAACCAGACCTAAAAAGGTCTTCCTAATTTTGCCTCTCCCTTACCTCAAAAAAAAAAATCGTTTTTTAAGGCAAAAACTGAGACTTTAGAAAATCAATAAAGTCATGAAACTTATAGAAGTATTACAATCTGGCTTGCCTATTCCATATAAAGTTATTAAATATTTAAGGTTGTTTTTTTCTCTACATCCTTATAATTTTAAAGATTAAAAGATATTGCCCTTGATATTGACTAAGACCTCATTTTAAACATCTTTAAAAATTTACTTGTGAGACAAATAGCTTTTACAAAAAGTAAAAGAAGCTTCTATCACTTGTCTATCATAATCAATTACATTTCTATAACAGAGAAAACATTAATACAACTTCTCTCATATTCTAAATAAAGTTTAATATCTTATTATAAAGCTGTTATATATAAATAAAAAATTATATGATATATTCATATAGATATTTTAGAGAAAATGTTTAAAAACATTTTTTTTCATTCATTTACACCTAAATAGACATCTATTTCTTCAACTAGCAGTTAATTTGGTTATTACAAAATATTAACTGATATTTGGCTTATTACTTAGTAAAAAATTTTTAGACAAAAATTGATATTTCTCTAAAATAAACAAATTGTTTTAATTTATACTTTATATTTCTTATAAACATATATATGTCCTATAACAATATATCACCTCTTTAGCCCTTTTATTAAAAATTTATATATAGTCACATGTTTTATGTTGGGTGTGTGAGTACATTGTAACTGTACAAATGGTCATAAGCTATCATGTGTGTATCTGCTAAAAATTAAACTCAGGACCTTCTACTGATCCTGCTCACTCCAGCGTAATTCACTGTGACGGTCTTCAGACGCACAAGAAAAGGGCATTTGCTATCATTGTGGGTGGTTGTGGGCCACTGTGTGGTTGCTGAGATCCGAGCTCAGAACCTTCGGAGGAGCAGTCAGAGCTCCTGCCTACTGGGCCATCTTGCCAGCCCTAAATCACATGTTTTATTCTTATAATTTTCTCCCCATGTCTACACATATAATCAAATTGTGCGCTATAGTTTCTATATATCAAGTATTAAAATTAAGCCTTTTCTTACATATATGGCATCTCTCTCTATATATACATATATATATAAATTCTCTATTACTTATGTTATCTAGACATTTTTAAAATATAATTTTGATTTCAAAATTAAAATTAAAATATACACATGTGACTATTCCTTCTCAGGCTTTCAAGCTATTATTGCTTGAACATAAATGATATATTAATTAGTTATTGGCTATACTATATTTCTATATTTAATGTTCTTTATGGAACTGACTATTATAGTCATACATTTAAGACATATTAACAATTTATTGTTACCCATATTTCTAAAATAATTTAAGTCTCAAAAGACAATATTTACTCAATGTGCACTTTGTACTTTGAGAATTTTATATTTAAATATTAAAAGGAGGGGGAATATGCACTGTACTGCACTGCACTGCACTCCACCCCAGGAGCACCTTGTTTTTCACTTAAAGGCATGTTTTGCTTTTTTGATTGTGTTGAGTCATATTTCATTTTTTGCCTCTTTTAAGACATGCTTTTCTTTTTGCTTATGTTTAAAGGCATGTTGCCTTTTGCTTGTCTTGAAAAATCCATAATGGAATGGTGTGTCACTCCACTTACTAACACATTGTTTTTCCTAACCCCACCTTGATCTTGGGAAGGGGCTCCATTGGTGTTGGTACACAATGGCGGCCTATACATTAATTTGTCAAGTAGATACAGACACAAAATCTTTTATAGACAAGTTTTTGTGCCAAGAATATTGGCTAAACATTTTTACTGGCCAGCAAAGTTTGCTTGGCTGAAATGGATTCCACCTTTTTCTAAGAGTCAACATTGGCTTCCCTCTATACCAAGAGGCCAAGCCTTGGGCCTAAGTGTTGCTAATTTGCAACTAAAGTGCCTGAGACATCTTCAAGTAATTGTTATTTTTAAACTTTTAAGTTTTTATATCAAGCAGACTAATTCCCGGAGTACAAAGACAATCAAAATTCACTTACTCTCAGAGCCCTATTTACCTAAAAAACAGGCTCAGTCCCAGAGCCCTCCCTATTCAAGCTCAATCTCAGAGTTTCTAACATGAAAGTTACTTATTGACAACTAAATTAAAGGCCTATTGAAGGCAAAACTATTGAAGAGGCTCCTAGCTTGAGAACTACTATTTCTCAACTCAACTAGGTGTCTACGCCCAGCTGCCCATCAGCACACCAGTGCTGCTTCACATAGAGTTCAAGAAAATGGACTCCAGAGAGACTGTATTAGTTCCTGGACTTTTCAGGCAATAAAGGCATGTCTTGATATTATAGGCACAGATGAGGTGCATTTAATAATCTGTCTCTGCAGCTAGGTCTCTGGCAGTATCAACCTAAGACAGAGGCACGTGCCAAGTGGCTGTGTTTTTTGAATAAACATATAATAAGCCCAGTTTGTAGAATCAAACAAGCTGCATGTGACCTTGATGACAGGTAAGATTCTGTTCAGTAGAGTATTATCCACAGATTATAACCTTCAACTACCATAAGACTTTCTGTACAAGATTATGCCATTTGAGTATGCCTTTAACCTACTGTTTTCTAGTAAAAAGGGAGGAATTGTAACCCTCCTGCTTGACCCTGCCTGCCTCTCATAACCACACCTCTCTGCCCACCTCCTGCTACTTGCCATGCCTCTCTCTTGGTTCCAGTTACATCGGAAGTCCCACCTCCAGAGACGGAAGGAGCTACTGATTGGGCTGGCATGCTGATGAACTTGGGGGAGGGGTTTTGCCTCACCTATTCTACCTGTTGGCTTGTAACAAAGAGATGATTAAATGAAAGATGGCTGAGTGATCACTCTTGAGTGCTGTCTAATTTTTAAAGACCCTTCCACATGGACTAAGGTAACATTATGGCTAGCCAATTTCCTCCTCACTCCATATTCCAGATAATTCAATCTTATTGTTGCCACTGGCTGGCAACAGTCACCACACACAAGCCAGCAAGGGCAGTTCAATCCAGTAGAAACCACCAGGCTTGCCAACAAGCCTGAGACCAAGGAAGCAACAAGAAGGCACGAGAACCTCATGAGAAGTTCTTTGGTGAGTTTCTCTCTAAGGCATCACCACAAGCAGAGCTCAGCAATGCAATGCAAGGTGAACTGATATATGCATGTGTGCTGATAGCGAAGAATAGTGAGACAGAGAAAAGCAATGCTTGAGCTCCCATTGTCTGTGGGGTCATATGTATATTCCTTTTGAACATCACATGTCTGAGATAGCAAAACATCCTTTTACCTGTGTGCCCCAGGAAAATATCATTTGGAAAAACCTAACTTCCCAAAGAAACCACAAGTTCCCACTTAGTCATGGAGTGTACTCACACTAACCTGGAGGAGAGAGCTTACTGTACACACTATAAATATGCACCAAGCACAAGGGAAGGCCTACTATTAATATATGGTATGAGACCTGGCTACTGGTGAAATATTGTGTGATGGTCTACACTGATAGTCAACTTGACTGGATCTAGGCTCATTGGAGATAAGTCCCTGGGCATATCCATAAGGGAATTTCTAGATAGAGTTTATTGAAGTGGGAATATCTACCCCTAACTGTGGTTGGCATGATTCCTTGGCCTGGGCTCCTAGAGTAAATAAAAACTAGAAAGAAGCTGAACACTAGAGTTCCTCACTTTGCTTCCTGACTACAGATGCAAGGGGACAAGCTATCTCACAGTCCTGCTGGTAGGACTTCCCATCATAAAAACCATAAGCCAAAAGAAACCCATTCTTTAAACAAAACAGCAAAACAAAACAAAAACATTGTGTGTATATGTGAGTGTGCATGTGTATATTGGGGGTGTGTGTGCTTGATACAGATAGTATGTCTGTACTTGAGTGACTTTTATGTATATCACCTGCATGCAAGTGGCTGAGAAAACCAGAAGAGGATGTCAGAGCCAAGTGTGAGACACCAGATGTGGGATCTAAGAACTGGACCCAGATCCTGTAGAAAAGCAGTGCTTGTTCTTACCAACTGAGCAGTTTCTGCAGACCCTTCATATAGTTCTAGTCATGTGTTTTGTCACAGCGGAAGAGTAACTAATACAGAAAGCTGATGGCAGGAGTTGAGTGGTTGTTCTGATAACCCTGATGCTGTAGTTCTGAGGCCTTTGGAGCTGGTTTGAAGGTAAATGTGGAAGGTTTTGGAACTTTGGGCTGGAAAAGCCCCAGCATGCTCTATTCAGACCTTAATGAGCTAGCCCAGTTGGAATTTGGAAGGCCAGAATGCCAAGAGAATCATGGGAGTAAGCTGAAGAAAAAGTAAGAAAAGTTAATAATTTATTATTATGTGAGAGATGCATGATGAGATGGTGCACCCATGCAGGTTGAAGACAACACTGAGAGGTTTGTTCTCTTATTCTACCTTTATGTGGGTTTTTGGAATCAAACTCATGTCACCCACCTGTGAGATAAATGTCTTTAACAGTGATCTACTTGGTGACTCAAATAACCTTTTTAAAAATGGATTACACTAAAATAGCAATAAAATGCAACATAGTAAACAAGACTAGTAACAAAATCATTTATTTTCATTATCATGTGTTTCACACTGTACATAATTGTATGTGATATCCTTCTATAGAGTAGGCAGTGAGGATGCTTGTAGCACCATTGCTGCAAATATGCAAGTACTGTGCTGTATGATATCACATTATAGGACTTTGGCATCACTATGCAACAGTGTTGTTTCAACTCCACTATGATTTTTATGGGACTACCATTACGTAATCTCTCTCTAACCAAATTGTCATCATGTAGTATATGATTGTATATCTGAACACACACGTACACATGTACTAATTTGCATATAGCATATTATTATTCAGACTATATATTACAGATATGGATATCTGAATTTATTATAGAAATGTCAAAAGCTATGAGTTTTTGAGCAATACCCTATGTTCAATTATATTATTAGCAAAAGTATAGCTTTAATCTCTCTATTCTTGTAAAGCTGAGTTAAACTGCTAGCAGGAACCCCTGTTGAACAGCTTACAACCCCCTCTACCTCTTACTCTAGGAAATCTGACACACTCTTTTGACATCTTTAGGCTTCTGCACATACATGGCATACATTCACACAGGCACATAACACATAAATAAAGGGGAAAGTGAAAATAAATCTTTTTAAGAAGCACCATTTTATCCTTCACAGTTTCAAAGTATAAATCAAATATATGATCATGATGGAAAGCTGAGGCCAGAAAATAGACGACAAACTACTTTGTTGCAGGGATGAGTTCTTTTTACTTTTTAGTTTGTGTAGTATTCAAAAGGACCTTTTTACATTGTTAACTTGGAATATGATGCCATCTGTGTGCCATGTACTGAAGATAGCTAGTTGTTGCTGTACCTCTTGGCTTGCATAATGCTGTCATCACCCAGCCAATATGACTGTGGCATTTTGACACTGCATTGTGACATAGTGACCTGGTACTTACAGCAGCATGGAAGGACAAGTTGGGGAGGTCATGAGGAGGCACATTGAGAAGCAGGGGTGGTGGCTCACTACTATGCAAAGAGACATCTGCTCAGGAATTCATATTGATAGCACAATGCATTCTGTACCTGATTATGAGATCAGTAACAAATACTTCTATCTGGTGACTCAGCTTTTTTGGCTATAAAATGAAAATGATTCTACATATAGCCTTTTCATCATGCAGTGACCATTACATTTGCTGTTGCAGTAAAACTTAATTGAAGGTTTCTATCCCACTTTTGACCATTCAGTTACCAAGTAAAAGACACAAACCCTCTATACTTATAATAAGCCTTAATAGCACTAGAGCTGGGCACACATCAACCCTCTCTGAAAGTTAGTCTAATTCCCTGTTAATAAGCCTGTGATATAACTTTCCACGTTTTGACTGGGCCACTCTTACTCCAACTGGTCAGCTTTCATGGCCATGTTTTCACGATTCACCTACTCCATGGCATCTTCTCCTCTCTTCACTTCTTTTCTCTCCTCCTCATGGTTTCTGCTGCAGACTCCAGCCCAACCTACCTCTCTTCTGCTCATCTGCAGGTTATAGGCATCTTTATTCAACCAATAGTTTTAAATTAAGGAGCAAGATCACATAGCATCACTTGGTGTATATAGAGGATCTCCTCATCGCAAAGGCAACCAGGGCCAGTATTTAGCATTACAGCACATAGCAACAGACCAAATATTAACAATTTACAACTCACTGTTGGCCAACAGAAAACATGGAAACACACTTTGAAGAACTAAACTGCATGCTGATCACATGTGCCTGTCAATACTGTCACAGTCTGAGACTTATGTAGTGCCATGGCTTGCTCTCTTTTATGCCTTGTCTTTATTTGTTTGTTTGTTTGTTTATTTTATTGATTTAAGTTTTATTGTATTATGATGAGAAGAGATACATGATTTCAATTTATCTGAATTTGTTAACATTTAAAAACATATTTTAAGTAAATAGAATTAAATCACATTCTTGTTTCCCTTTTGTACCCCAACTCCTCCCAGAGACCCCCTTCAATACCTACAATACCTTTTTTGTAATATCCCTTAAAATTTATTAAATATTATAACAATAAAAATGAGTATTATAAAAGTTTTTTGATTTAAAACAACAATCAATTTAACAGTCTTATGTAGATGCTTGTCTACAGCAATACTGAAAATACATACGTTTTTCTCAATATAAATTTTAAATAGCTACAAACATCTTAACTATATTTTAAAATAATAGATCATTACTGGTATTTTTTTTATTTTTTATTTTTGTTTATTTATTTATTTCATGTATGTGGGTACACTGTCGCTGTCTTCAGACACACCAGAAGAGGGCGTCAGATTTATTTTTACAGATGGTTGTGAGCCACCATGTGGTTGCTGGGATTTGAACTCAGGACCTTCAGAAGAACAGTCAGTGCTCTTACCTGCTGAGCCATCTCTCCAGCCCCACTACTTGTATTTTTTAAATGAACATAAATATATAAAGTCTTTTTGTTTGTTTGTTTGTTTGTTTGTTTTGTATTTAGTAGAGCTTAAAATCTTGGCTCTTACTGTGGTATAAGCCCAAAATAAGAACGATTTTTAGACATTGGGTTTCATTGTAATAAGGCTGTACTTCAGTAACCCTCACATCACCGAAGGATTTTACCTCCATCATAGCTAAGCTGAGAGTTGACAGTTCTGCTGCACCAAGGAATGAATTATAGGCACGATTTTTGGATACAGATTTCCTGCTATGGTCAAAGCTATTTGACTTGAGTGAGTGACTTTCTTCTCATCCCACAGGGAACAGGTTACATTCACTTAAGAAATGGTGTGTGTGTATTAAGATGGTCTATCCATAAAGTCATTCACCAACTGTTCTGCTTGGAGGGTGGCACAGACATTAGGTGAGGGTAAGAATTTGATTCATTAGCTGTGATAATTTGGAAAAGCATTCATCTCAGAGAAAGAGTAACTTTAAAGTCTTCTTCTTCAAACTTGATACAAGAGCTGCAAATGTCAAGCAAAGCATTCAGTCTCACTCTTTGTTGTTCTCTTACAAGGTACCTCCCAAGTTAATTGTCTACCTTTCTTTTGGCTATACAAATACTTTTGAAATATGTAAGCTGTTCTGAAAACCATTGTATAGTGTAAAAACATGAAATAAACAATACTACTAATAGAGAGGCTGGAGATGGGAGAAGCATGATTTCAAGACACTTATATTGTACACAGGAAGACACTGTCACAAACAAGCAAAAAGTGTATAATGATTGTACAATATTGGACCTATTTCTCAAATCACCAAATTAGAGAGACCACTGGATGACAGTCAACAAATTTCTAATTCCTCATATTTTTGGATTTAAATCGATTAGGATATGTTGCTAATATTAATTTTCCTATTAAGATATTAAGAAAAAGTAATTGTTAATTGTTCCTTCCTATTGTTTTTGTAGTATGAGGTGGAATTAGGTTTGTGTTGGTTTGTTGAAAGATCACTTTCTTGCTTCTTCTAGGGTGTAATTTTGCTCCTTATGTTGGTGTTTTCCATCTATAGTGCTGGGTTTGTGGAAAGATATTTTGTAAACTTCGTTTTGTCATGGAATATCTTGTTTTGTCCATCTATGGTAATTGAGAGTTTTGCTGGGTATAGTAACCTGGGCTGGCATTTGTGTTCTTGTAGGGTCTGTATGACATCTGCCCAGGATCTTCTAGCTTTCATAGTCTCTGGTGAGAAATCTGGTGTAATTCTGATAGGCCTGTCTTTATACGTCACTAGACCTTTTTCCTTTACTGCTTTTAAAATTATTCCTTTGTTTAGTGCATTTAGTGTTTTGATTATTATGTGATGGGAGGAATTTCTTTTCTGGTCCAGTATATTTGAAGTTCTTAGGCTTCATGTATATTCATGGGCATCTCTTTCTTTAGGTTAGGGAATTTTTTTAAATGTCTTTTTTTTTTTAAAAGATTTATTTATTTATTATACATAAGTACACTGTAGCTATCTTTGGACACTCCAGAAGAGGGTGTCAAATCTCATTATGGATGGTTGTGAGCCACCATGTGGTTGCTGGGATTTGAACTCAGGATCTTTGGAAGAGCAGTCGGTGCTCTTAACCACTGAACCATCTCTCCAGTCCCTAGGTTAGGGAATTTTTTGTTGAAGATATTTAGTGGCTCTTTAAGTTGGAGGTCTTCACTCTCTTCTATACCTATTATCCTCAGGTTTGGTCTTCTCATTGTTTCCTGGATTTCCTGGATGTTCAGTTTAGGAGCTTTTTGCTTTTGCATTTTCTTTGAATGTTGTGTCAATGTTTTCTATGGTATTTTCTGCCTCTGAGATTCTCTCTTCTATCTCTTGTATTTTGTTGGTGATGCTTGAATCCATGACCCTGATTTCTTTCCTAGTTTTTCTATCTCCAGGGTTGTCTCTCTTTTTGATTTCTTTATTGCTTCTATTTACATTTTTAGATTCTGGATGGTTTTTTTCATTTCCTTCACCTGTTTGATTGTGTGTTCCTGTAGTTCTTTAAGGGATTTTTGTGTTTCCTCCTTAAGGACTTCTAGCTGTTTATCTGTGTTCCCCTGTATTTCTTTGAGAGAGTTATTTATGTCTTTCTTAAAGTCCTGTATCACCATCATGAGAAGTGATTTTAGATCTGAATCTTACTTTTCCAGTGTTATGGTGTGTCCAGAACTGGGTTCTGATGATGTCAAGTAACCTTGGTTTGTGTTATTTATTTTCTTATGCTTGCCCCCCACTATCTGGTTATCTCTAGTGCTACCTGCCCTTGCTAGACCTGACTGGAGTCTGTCCTTTCTGTGATCCTGATTGTGTCAGAACTCCTCAGAGTCAAGCTGTCTCTGTGATTCTGTGATTCTGTGATCCTGGGATCCTGGGCTTGTTAGATCACCTGGAAGTGTGGCTTTCTCTCTGTGTTGTGGGACTGGCTGCAGAGCTTGTGCCCAAGGTCTGCTCAGAACACTAACCCAGATAGACCGGAAGGAACTGGAGTCACTAGGCTGACGGAGTTCCTAAGTGCCTAGTCCTACTGGTTTCAGTTACTCCCAGTGTTGGTCACCTGCCCAGACAGACAGGAACCAACTGGAGCCACTGGGCTGGCTGAGTTCCTGTGTTCCTGGGACAGATGTGTCCTCCTCACTTCTGATCCTTTGATACTGGCTGTATCAGAATGCCTGGGAGGGAAACCACCTTGGGATGCTGTGGGACTGACTGCAAAATTTGGGCCCAAGGTCTGCTCAGGGTACTGCCCCAGACAGATTGGAAGGAACTAGTGATACTGGGCTGATGGAGTTCCTGTGTGCCTGGGTCCTGCTGGTCCTAGTTACTCCCAGTGTTGGGACAGATGTTGTGTCCTCCTCACCTCTGATTCTGGGTGTGTTAGAGTACCTGGGAGCGGAGCTTCCTCTGGGTGTTGTGGGACTGGCTGCGGAGTTTGTGCCCAAGGTCTGCTCAGCCTTATGCCTTGTCTTAAGGGTCTTCATGAGAGTTGTGTCGAGCTATATCTAACTCTGTATGATCTTACACATGCCATTCAGCTCAAAATCCCATCTAACAGGTCTCAATTTAGAGACTAGCAATTTGTTGGTCCTGATGAGTCAGGATGTTTAGAAGAACGTGCCCCAGAGTCCAATAGAAGAAACACCTTCCAAAGACATGCCTTCCTCAGGTACTTCCTGGTCAAACACATGGTGTATTTTGCATTTTCAGGTGTGCAACATAGAAAACAAAGTCTTAAAACAAAATGAAACATTCTTGACTTTCTAGTCCATGTCATCTCAGGTGATCTTGACTAGAACCATTTAGAACCTACATTTGTTCAGGAAGCAAATAGTCTCTCTAAAATAAGGCCTGTCTGCCAAGGCAATGACATCTATCCTGCATGTGGTAGCAGAGCGGAATCTTGGCATTGCTCATTCCTGTGCGACAGAGTGCAGACAACGTAAAGAGCCTAGGGAGTGAATACAGCAGGAGTTCTGCAATCAAGGCACAAGGTGGCGGAGAAACTTGCTTGCTTACCACCTCAGCCGGGGGAACTCATTGTGATTTGTGTTTTTATAGCCTCCTTAATTTTCTCAGCTATCTCAAGAGCATACTGATAAGTGTTGTCACTAAACAGGATGATGGGGTTGAGTACCAGGGAAAGACATTAGAATGAAATGGCTAAGACTCATAACCATTCTCAAAGCTTGGTTATTTCTTGTCCAAAATAAATGAAGGCTAACACCAGTCAAGACCATGCTTCCTCCTGAGCCACTAAGAGCTTTGATGAGACGGATGGTAAGGCTCCTCAGAAATCTTTTTATTTTAACATAAAAATACCACCTAGTTATTTTAATCTTGTTCTGTGTGTATTTCTTATTTTTTTCCCCCAACAAAATCTTATGTCACCTATGTTGGACTAGAATGCTCTGCATGGATAGGCTAGCCTTGAACTTACCGGCCTCCCTTGCTTTTGCCTCCACGCACTAAGAAGAAGAGGCCAGCACCAGCACACCAGCCTCAGCACTCATTTTCCACCTTCACAACAAAAGCAAGGTTAGGAGGAAACAGTCACTTAGACTTTCACAGAAAAACCTGGCAGAAACTAGCTCTTGACGAAGGAATGGGAGTTACCACAGAGTTTGACTCGCAACTTTCTAGTCCCCAATTAATTAGGATGTGTCTTGAATATCTTACCTGGAAAAATTAATTACTAATGAAATATTCAAAAGAATAAAATCTGTACTGCTGACAGACACTATACTTGCCAGGATAGAAGTATACTCATTAGTATTTTTGTATGTATTTATTTTTACATTTGACTTTTAAAATAATAAGGTAATTTAAAATGGAATATTAAAGCAATGAGAAGTCATTAGTTTCTCACCAAGAATAAGTAAACAGATGCTTACATCTGCTAGCTGCATTGCTCCTGAGCCCTACTTCTAAAAACAAAACAAAACAAGACAAAAAACCAAAAACCAAAACAAAACAAAGAACACAACCCTGTCTAATTCTATTTCCTCTTGTCTTTTCTTCTTTCATCCCCAATACAGATAATTTTTTACTAGAGAGCTTCATTCCTTTTCAAGGGAATTGCATGTACATTTATGCAAGAAAATCCTGGAAACACCATATTTCAGGAAAGCAGACTATTTGCTTACGAAACGGGATAAGAATTCCTGGTTAAATAATGTGAAAGGTAAAAACCATAATAGTAAATTAAAGCAAAAAAGCAAATTGTGAAATGATACAACAGTTCATATAATCTTTGAGACATACGTTCAAATATTATGACAGTTAAAAGTAACTAAGATAACATGGTGCTATTGGGTAATCGCCTTATGCTGAGTGATGAGCATGACAGAAGACCAAATGCATGTGACTTATGATCCTGCCCTCAAATATGGACAGTAGGTTCCATTAGAAAGTAAGGAGAAGGAGAGATTAGACTTCACCTCCTAGGATGGCAGCTCGCTGTGGCTTAGGCTTCCTCAGCAAGTCAGCCCTAACTGTATTAGGAAACACTGCAGACCATTGCCTTGGCAGTCAGAAGACTGAGAAAGCAGGGTTAGCTAACAGTGAAGGTGTGCATGTTCAAAGACAGAGTGAGTCTGGAGGCAGAGCTGGACCTGCTGAATAGGATTGGGAATTGTACTTGCTTGGCTTGGGCTGCCTGCCCTGTCTGACAATGCTAACTGACCTCTGTTCCAGTTACTGTGAAAGAAGAAAGGTTGTAAAAATAAATAAACCTAAGTCCTCAAGATAACACTGTAGGGACAGAAAAGAGACTGATTGGGGCTTGGGGGGTGAAAGTTGGCTATAAAGGTGAGCGGTTGATTTTAGGGGTAAGTGAGAGAGTGTTCTATATTTTCAAGGTTGTGGTGCTTGCTTATCAAAGCTCATAGAACTGTGTACTAAAACGTGTGGGATTTATTGCATGAAGATAAAATCAATTGCAAGAAGCCTGATTTAAAAAAAAAAATCAAAGAAAACACAGTTAAAAGCCCCACAGACAAACACCTCATTCTGGGTATGTGCCCACTCCAGTTCACTGCTGTCTCAGATATCACTATTACCAAGACAGAGAGTGAAAGGCCTTTTACGGGGAAGGCCTGGGTCAGTGCTCACAAAGCATAAGGAAATCTCACGTTATTGCAGCTCTTTCTTTTGCTAGACTGAGAAGGCTGGTCCTGTAGTCCTCAGTCCTATCCTTTTGCTTTAGGTAAAATAGACAGGTCACTGAGGTAGCCTGCTGTGTCACCCAGCGAGTCCCTACTGTTCCTGGCCTGTGAGCCTCAGGTGTCCACCTTAAGCACATCTCAGGGTTGGCGGCTCCCTGCCTTCCCCACTCCTAGAGGCACACACTCGAGGCAGCCTGAGAGCCTGCCTCTTCCACGGCCCACAGTCTACACACAGGCTGGCACAAGCTACTCTCCTTTGATGCCTGAGTATTTCAGCTCACGGCTTGCAAAGCGCAAAGCCTGGCATCTTAGACTATCTGATTATTCCTGGCACGGAGGAAGGAAGACAACGTGGGGAGGGAACAGTTTAATTAAGGCACGAGGGCTGCCTGCACAGAACCAAGCCATCAGCTGTGTAACCTGGGATATTTGGTCTTCGTCTCTGAAAGCTTCATTTCTTTGTAATGTGGGGTTGAGGAGCTGTAGCGATTTCTGAGTCCATCATAGAGCCCAGCAGGACAAGACATTAACAAGCTTAGAGGGTTTTACCTGCCTCGTCTTACCAAAGGTTTGAGCAGATTGTACCGGCTTCGCGTAGCTCTTGTACTCCCCCAAGGGAATTAGCTACAATTGGCAAGCTGGAAAGTATTTGATTTAGATTAATCTCACTCGCCAAGGTGGAGAGCCTCATCATTCTGACAGGCTGACTTAGCCACACTGCCCTGCTTGCTCCAGGAACGTGGGAGAGGCTTCTGGTTTATAGCTTTTGATGGGTAAGAAAACGGGTCATTATCATTTTTTCATGACACCCATAAAAGGCATGCAGTAAAGTGGACAGAAGAGCGGTGACAGGGTGGTGAACTCTGGAGCTGGCTCTCAGCAGGGCCAACCGCAGAAAGTAAATCTACAAGTGCCTGTTGTGGGTGGCATTCATCCTTCCAGGAATCTCTTGAAGTCAGGAATGACCAGTGTGTTAGACCCAGCTGGAAAAAGGAGTCCGTTACAGATTTTCAAACGGTTTGCTTGTCGCAAAAGGGGAAACGGCAGCATTTGGCATACACACAAAAACTTCCTTTAATTAATTGCAAATGAATAATTTGGGGCTTTATGAACCATTTCTATACTAAAGTACTGGGGAATTAACCTTGGTGAGAAATTAAATTATTAGCTATAAGATCCAATATATAGAGCTTCTCAAATTTGAGGGTGCAGGCAAATTCTCTGCAGACTTGTTGAAATGAATATTCCAATTTAGAATTGAGAATTTAGAGGAAAGGTCCTCAGGCTGGCCTTGGGAAAGCACTATGAAAAGTTAGATCCTGAATAACATAAAGATGAAAATATGTTGGCAACGCAAGGGCCTGAGCCACACAAATCGTTCAGCTGACAGATACTCATGGTCAATTCCTAGTTATATTTTTTTGTTACTACCTCAAATCAAATCTCTCTCCCCTTGGCTTGTGAGGTGAGGTGATGCACAGCTACCCAGCTGCCAGGCACAGTCCCCACCCAGTCTTGAGTGCTTATTGCCTTTTCATCTTCTCTGCAATGACTCTTCTACTCACAGTCATGAGGCTAAATTGACATGACATCATGCACAGTTGAATCATTATTCCTCTTTTTAGAAAACCAGGTTTTC
Organism: Mastomys coucha; assembly: GCF_008632895.1. NCBI lineage: Eukaryota > Metazoa > Chordata > Mammalia > Rodentia > Muridae > Mastomys > Mastomys coucha. The sequence continues at coordinate 146,270,670 of NW_022196904.1, forward strand.
TGGGGAAAACCAAACCAAACCAAATAAACAAACAAACAAAAACCCCAGATCTCTTTCCAGGTTTGCACATTTTTGTCTCCACAGAAATCTTGTTTTGGTTTTTTTATTTGTTTGTTTTTGTTGTTCTTTTCTTTTATTCTCTCTCTCTCTCTCTCTCTCTCTCTCTCTGTGTGGTATTATCATAAAAATAATATGGTTATTTTGTCAATACTTTAAAACTCTGACCTGTATGTAATTTGAGCATGGATTTCTCAGTTAAAGTCACTGACATGTTCTATTAAAGAAATCGCAATGCTAAAGCCACCAATCTACTGTTTATTTGCTTTAAAAGAGACATGCTATGCAAACAGATACGTCTACAAATTAAAAAAATATTGTATATAATTGTTAAAAGGTACTATTTCTAGGCATAATTACATATTTTAAATCCAGAGATGAGGTAGGTGTTTCTTGAAATCCAGAGCAACAACCGGACCCTTTTTAGTGGTTTAAACACACATAATTAGCAGTTTAATTTCCTCTGTGGCTAAGTTAGCCGTAAGATTTCATTTAATAACAAGCACAATTTTATAGCCCCAAGTAAGTGCCTGAGCCAGCATCAGCTCAGCACTGCCCTCTGCTGGTCATCAGCTGTCTCATGGCACCCTGCTCAGGGCAAAAGCATCTAACTTGCAAGTTGCAACTGGGCTGCCAGAAAATTAATTGTGAGAGAAATGGAGAAATATAATTCATTTAAAATTCTCCTAATGAGGCTTTTATTTTTAACAGAACAAGCCCCCCAAATCAGAACGTATAACCCTAGATGTCTTCCTTCTAGTCTCCTATGCAGTCATTACCATACTAGCCTGGAAGCAGGTGTGTCTCCCTCACTGCTCAGCATAATAACAGATGCTATCCAGGATTTCCATACATGAGATGTCCCCAAACAACTGGCTTCCAAAACAGCAGTTTGTTACCCCTAAGTAACCCGAGTAAGCATGGTTCATCTTACGTCCGGCCTTACATCTTACATCTTACGTCCAACTTGGCCTTTCTTCTCGGTCTCTTTATTCAATTATTTTTAACACAGTAATGAAATTTCCTCCATACCCAGACTGCAGTCACTCTTTGTTAGCGCCAACTGGGGCTGACTACAGAAATAAAGACGTGTCCTGAAGACTCCTGCTAACAAGCTGACAAACGTCAAAGCTGCCGTGTTCTCCCAGCCTTCTCTTTTCATCAGAAGTGGGGAGGACTGACCATTATCTCAGCCCTTCCATTCAACATTCCAAAAGGGAAATACGCTGTCATCATATTGTAGCAAGTAGCTGTCTGCAATGGGAGTCGGAAGAATTCACTAGGGCTTAAATAAAGCAAATCCTCCCATTGGAAATGTAAATACAATGAAAGCTCAAGCAGGTGCAGTGTGTGTGCACTGAGAGCTCTTGGCAGTGTCCTCTCTGTGTCCTGCCTTCTACCTCCAGTAGGCCTCGAGGCTATGAATAGGCAGAGATTACCACCAAAGTATTTAAATAGTAATTTATCAAGTTTTGACTTGGGTTAAAACTGGGATTCAAACGTCTGCTCTGTGTAGGGGAAGCTCAAATACATTTCTTCTACTTCCTAACTCTTGTATACTTGAGGTGATAATATGACTCATGTAGCACCTCATGAGGTTTAAATTAGATACCGTATGAAAGTGCATGGAGTCGTGCAACATAGTGTAGCTTCTGAACTGGAGGCAGAGGCGGACTCAGGAGAGGCATGACACAGCAGTAGAAAAAGGGAAGGAATCATTGCTAAGAGCTTTACTCTTCAGTCCCATCATTACCAATGGCCCTGGGAAAGACACTTTAATTTCTTTAAATTTCAGTTCTTTCACCTATGAAGGAATATTGGTAAGTCCTGCGCACAGCATTATGGGGACTGTAGAGGAAAGACATCAATATGAGCTTTGCCTATCAAATGTGCCAATAAACAGTGCATGGTAGTGGGGGAACAGAGCCTGATATGGCAACCCATTTGAAGTTCTGGATTTAACATCTTGGCTGCCCTGTGCCCTTGCACAATACATAGCTAACCATGATTGTTCTCTTTTAGTTTACACAAAGGTGAAATATCTTTTTCCTAAAAAAGGTTGATATTGGTACTGCTCTTGATAAAATGTTTGGTCTGAGGTTCTAGAAAATATCTAGCATCTAGTCAGTGGACATAGTAGGCTGTGCCCAGTGGCTAAGGAAGGACCTTACAGCTGGTTTATGGAATTCATGGGCTGCACAATGATGACTTCGACTATTATCACTTCATAGAGGGCAGCAATGCAAATAAGCTAAAGCCCTAGTCTAAGTGCATCACTTCAGCTTTTGTTTGTAGTACCAGTGCTTCCTGAGGAACAGTTAAGGAACATCCTGGGTAGAACTATGTTGCTCTGCAAGGCTCTAGCATACTCAAAAGGAAAGCAGGATGCAAAGAGAGCCAGACATTCACTCCAGGAAAGATTCAAAGAATCCCAAGCCTGGTGCTGGTCTGCGATGTCTAGGTTTGAAAAACTTAAGAAGCAGACACGAGCCAGAAGCAATGGGACATGTCTATAGTCCCAGCTATATTCATGGCTGAGGAAGATTAAGTCCAGAAGTTCAAGGTCAGCCTGGATGACATAGTAAGATCACTGTGTCTTAAAGAAAAAGTCAGAAGAAACATACAGATCATACAGGGAAGTCAAAGATGACATAATTAGTTTTGTGACCTTCAAGATGAATTGGATAAGGTGTGACCCTGAGTGCTTTCTGGTTCTCTGGTTCAGAAAGAGACAGATGACCACAAGACACAGATGGATCCCTCCGGAGCCTATTATGCCAGGAGCGAGGGCCAAGGTGCTCTCTCTGCCACCATGCAGATGCAAGGGGAGCGTTGGCAAGGTAAGACTTTGTTTGCAGCTTCCAGAACCCTTTCCTTTCAGATAACTTCTCCTTCTTCTGACTGGGAACAACAGAGGGATGGAGCTGGAGACAGTACTTCTTCCAAAGCAGGGACTTGCACGAGCCCTGCTCTTTTCCAGGGGCCCAGTGGAGTCTGAGGCCTTTATTCTGGGATTAATATTTCAATACATATAACAAAATGTGTAAATTTGCAAAGGAAGTAAGTTACATTTAAATATAGGTATCAAAACAGTTAAAAAGGTAAATATAGTAATACATGTTTGTTGGATTGGCTTTATAAAATTAGCTTTCGGTTGGCATACCACAAAGTGAGTTTCATGTGCCATTGGCATGCATATGTATCATCTTGTCTTGTTCTGTTTGCTCCTTCCTTCCCCTGTTTCCTATGTAGCGAAGGAGGCAAGGGTGCCCACTTCCTTCATTCCAACTCAAGACAGTACTTTTGTATTAACTAGAGCGGTAAGACATGAGAAAAAAATAAAAAGGATAAAAATAGCAAAGGAGAGTCAAATTATCCTTACTTACAGAAGGCATGATTTTATACTTAAGATACCTTAATAACATCAGCAGAAAATTTTTAGATATGATGAACATTTTCAGCAAAGTAGCAGAACACAAATCAACATGCAAAAATCAGTAGCTCTTCTATACCCCAATCACAAAGTTGCCAAGAGGGAAGTCAAGGAAAAAAAAATCACATTTACAGTAGTTTCAAAAGAAAATTCTTAGAAATAAATCTAACTGAAGAATGAAAGACTTGTTCAATGAAATTGTTAAAACACTGAAGAAACAAATAAAGGAACACACTAGAAGGTGAAGTGACCACTGTTTTCATGGACTGACACAATTAATATTGTTAAAATGGCTATACTGCCAAAAGCAATCAACACAATTCCAATCAAAATTCCAATGGTGATCTTCAAAACATAATAAAAATTACTTAAAAATTCACATGAAAGCAGAAAAGACCCTGAATAGCCAAGTGATCCTAAGTTATGCTTGGAAGCATCACAATGCCTCTTCTCAGATTATCTTATACAAGCATAGTTAACAAAAACAGATACTGGCACAAAACCAGACATGCAGATGAGGAGAATAGACTGTAAGACCCCCATGGAAGCCACATCACTAAGACTACCCAATTTTGTTTGAAAAAAGTATCAGAAATATGCATTGGAAAAACAACAGTCTTTTCAACCAGTGATACCAGGAAAATTGCATAGCTCTGGATAAAATAGTTAAGTTAGATCTGTATCTCACCCAAGGAAGGGAATTTAAAATGAGTTAAAGATTTTAAAGTTATGTCCCAAAATGCTAGAGGAAAATAAAGGCCAAGTCTAACAAAAATAATTAAAGAAGAAAAAGGCATGGATTTGAAAGGGAATGTGGAAGACACAGGAGAACTTGAAGAGAGCAGAAGGAAGGATGGGAATAATGAAATACAATATTAATGAATGAAATTCTCAAGCAAAGATAGAAAATTTAAATGAAAATAAATTGATAGATAGTTTCAGGAAAATTATGGAACTAAAGATCATTATGTTAACTGAGATAAGATAGACTTATCATATATTACACAGCCCATGATGTATGCAGAAAAATCTAGATTTAAGTGGGGTGTGTGAAGAATGTACAAAGAATTTTGAGCCAGGTGTGGTGGCGCACACCTTTAATACCAGCACTTGGGAAGCAGAGGTAGGTGGATTTCTGAGTTCGAGGCCAGCCTGGTCTACAGAGTGAGCTCCAGGACAGCCAGG
>NW_022196904.1:146275400-146282811 GCF_008632895.1 Mastomys coucha
AAAAAAAAAAAAAAAAAAAAGAATTTTGAAAGGTAAGGAAGGGGACCACCATCATGCAGAGTTGATCATGTGATTTTTATTCACCTGTTTATTTCAGTACCATAATTTAGTGATTTGGATATATTAAACCATCCTTGCATCTCTGGGATAAAACTAACATAACCAATATGATCTATTTTATTTTAAATATTTTGTTGAGAACTTTATGCCTAGGCCAATTATGAAAATTCACCTATCATTTGGTTTTTGGTTGTCCTGTTGTATTGTCATCCTGTTTATTTTCCAGTCTCCCAATATTTGTGTAGTTTCTGTCACTATGATTTAGCATTTGTTTTATAGGATGGGGGGAATCTAAGCATTCAGTACATATGCATTTACAATTATTATATTTTTTCAATGAGTTGCACCCTTTATTAGTGTGTAGTGACTCTCTTTATATACCATGACTAATTTTTTGCTGAAGCCCGCCTTTTCAGATGTCAACAGTCATATTCATTTGCTTTTGTTTTCCATTTGCTTGACAAATTGGCTTCCATTCTTTGCCTCTTGGTCTGTTGGTGTCTTTGTCTGTGAGGTGTGTTCCTCAGAGGCAACGGTGTTGAATCTAGTTTATTCATTCTGTCTATGTCTTTTTATTGGTAGACTGAGATTATATTTTGGTTGTTATTGAGAGAGTCTACTGATTCTTGTCATTTTGCTGGGTGATTTTTCTGGTTAGTTGGACGGCAGTATGCTCTTTTCTTTCTCCCCTATTAGTATCAGAGGTTTGATGCTTTGCTGTTTAGACATGATAGATTCATTTGTAACTTTCTTTTGTTCATCTATCTATTCCTCTCAGGAAATTCATTCTTTCCTGTATTCTTATATTAAGATTGTCTTTCTTTTTTCCTCTGTGTAAAGTATTACTTTAAGGATTTTCTGCAGTGTTTTTTAGGTGACCATTAATTACCACTTTTTTCTGCACATCTTCAACAGGATTATTATTTCTCTATCAATTCTAAAAGAATGATTTGTTGGGTATTACTAAAACCATTGTTGGCAGTTATTTACTTTCAGTGTTTGAAATACGCCATTCCATTCTTTCCTGGCTTTTAGGGTTCTGATCAATAATTTGATGTTAATTAGATGGGTTTGCCTCTGTTAGTGAGTTTGGATTCAGCTTTTAATATTATCTAATTACTTTGTATTTGTAACAAATTGAGTACAATAAGACATAGGGATGTTTGTGTCTGGACATGTGTACTTGAGGGGTGTTTTCATTTTTTATTGGTTATTTTATTTATCTACATTTCAAATGTTATCCCCCTTCCCAGTTTCCCCTAAACAAGTCCCCTATCCCCTGTACTCTCCCCTTGCCTCTATGAGGGTGCTTCCCACTTGCCCACCCACACCAGCCTCTGTGCCCTAGTGTTTCTCTATCCTGGATCATCAAGGCTAGGCTCACAACCAAAAACATAAGGGTTTTTTTTTTTTAATCCCTCTTCTGTTTGGATTTTTCAGTTCATGCTCTGGATTTTGAATTTTTTTCTGGTGTTACTTCATTGAGTAGATTCTCTATGTCTTAGTTTTTAATTTTAGCTCCTTATTCTACTTTGCAGACTCTTTGATTTGATGCTATGATCTTATCCCAGAATTTTTTTATATTTTTGTTATGCTCAATTACTGTCTCTCTTCTACAAATGCTTGACTATAGTATTTGGCTTAACCTTCACTACTGATATTTCTTTTCTTATGTTTGAATCTGTTGTGATATTTTTTACTATGTGTTTTATTCAAGTTACTGAGTTTTTCATTTATACCAGCACTACTATTTATTTAGTTTTTAATTATACTTATTTATATACTATGTATATATGTTTGCACAACATACATGAACATCTGAGGTTAACGAATAATTTGCAGGATTTGGTCTTTCCTTCCTCATCTAGTTCCTGAAGATTGATCTCAGACCACCACCGTTCAAATTAAGTGCTTTCCCTGCTACGTCATTACCCCAGCCTTTTGTTTTTTTTGTTTTTGTTTTGATCTAAATCTTCTCATTGGCTTGCTCATCCTTCCTACTTTCTTACTTTTCTATTGTTGGCTTTCTTCCCTATGACCTACATCGGTTTCTTTATTCAATCCACCTACTTGTTTTTTTATTTTCTTTTAGTTTGTTGCCGTTATTGCTCATAAACCTTTGTGCTCTTGTATGGTCTTGCCCATATCCATATCTTTGACCTCAGTAGCTCGGAAGCTGTGATCTCTGTAAGGGTCATGCCACCTTGCTGTTCTATGCTTTCTTTCTTTTGGTTTGTTTGTTTCCTTGTTGTGGTTTGTGCATCTGTTCATTTGGACATCTCTTCAAGTTCTACTTGTGGATCTCTTCTTTGTGAATAATCTAATTTTGAGAGTTCAACATTAGTACCTCTTGGAAAGGAGAAAATAAACTGGCTATAGAAACAATAATGCCAAATTAGGCAAAATATAAAAATATAATTACACTTTAAATTAAAAACCTCGATACATCACCAATTACCATAAAACAGATCTTAGAAAATTTAATATATAACATGAAATATTATTTAATATCCTGAGGAAATAGAAATAAAAGAAGTGGAAAGGGGAGAGGAAAATGGAAGAAAAAAGAAAAATGTAATGATGGAGGTCAGAAAAAATAGAAAAACTAAAGATAAAATTCAAAAGAATAAATGAAAAAAGATCTACTAATTATAAGAAAATTTATAACTGAAATTAGATTAGGAGATTTAAAAAGTATCAATATGAAAAACTTAAAAAGCCAATCCTAGAGTAATTTTTAAGAATCAGATTTTCCTTCAAATCACTGGAGTTATTCCTAAATTCTTTCATGTCCTAGAGACAAGACCTAAACATTTTTGCCCATCGGGAGCTTGCAGATGAGGAATCAGCAAGCATTGCAGAATAACCAGTTTTGCCCTCTTGGGCATCGGCCATCCATGAGCTGCATAGACATACATGCATGCAAAACACTCATTCACACTAAAATAAAATAAAATGTAGTAAAGTAAAAATATTATGGAGCAAAAATAATGCTTTAAGTATAGTAAAAGGTAAAGGGAGAAGCACGAGATCAAAAAGTACTAGGGCAAGAACAACAACAACAAAAATAGAGACAGAAGGAAGAAACAAAAGACAAAGCATTAAGGTGACCAGAGTTGCTCATTGGAGCATCTCACCCTCCCATGTACAGACTGGGGGAAGGATTAACAGTTCAGCTTCCGGACCCTGACTTCCTCATGACGTATGCTAGCAGTGGACATGTATTTGACAAGTGGCTTTTGTCTACCAGAGAGCATCCTCATTTCAGTAGCTCCCCTTCTTTGTGGTTCTGCTGGCCACAGTTGGCTTGTAGGTTTTGTAGGTCCTCTTACCCTCTCTAGACTCATCAAACCATATTCCCTGGAGTGACAAAGGGGTCTGTCTCCCAAATATGATCAGAGTAGAGGAAACCACAGCACTGAGGCAGAGGACTGCCCTTCCTTCTTTAACAAATCACTAAGCATTAATCAACCTGCTGGAGGGATACATCTGCAGGTACTAAGGAGTTGGTTGGAACTTCAAAGTTCTTTTCTCTACAGCAGTGAATCTTACAGCAGGTAGTTGGCTCCAGACACTGTTGGCCTACTGACCTCCAGCTCAGGGCTGTCAAACTTCAAACTTGCCTCAGGTGATATGGCCTGATGCCAGACTCCTTACTATAAAGCTGCCCTGTCCCAGCCAAGCTTTCTACCTTCAACATTTTGGGGCTTGTTTATACAGCCCTTCTCCTGTCTACAGTTGTCTCCTGGGGCTTACTCTGTTCTTGGGGGCTGAAGAAGGTTGAATTTTGGCTCCCTGACTTTTGGCTATTCCCTGTTCTCTGGCCACCAGGGTAGCTCAGTTTTAAACAACAATCTCTTGTTAAGATGTCACTTGGCCACAGCCCACTAAGCTGAGAAAACGCTCTACCTGCTGATCCAGGTAAGTCACTGTCCAGGCAACTGTATTTAAGGCATGGGGGACCTATGGGCTTGTCCTGAGGGAATTTCTGCATGTTTCTTTTTACTAGGGCTGCTTGACTTCATTTTGATGGAGCTTCTGTTTACTGTCTTCCCCTGAGGAGCTGCCTTTAATCTTGTCCCTGCTTTGCCTGCGATTCTCTGCACTTGTTAACTGCCCCATCCCTCTTGTGGATTCCCAAAGAGCTTCCTCCCTTTACAATAGATAGAATACTTTTCTTTATTTCAGACATGGAGCCATCTTATCCAAAAGTCTTTCAAACAAACACATTAATAATCTAGCAACAGGCCTCACACAATTACCATAATTTCAAGATAGCAATGAGTATTGATGGTGTTTTAATATATCTACCACCCTTAAAATGTGACCCAAGAATATCTCTCCATTCAGTTGGGGAATGTGATGTTGCATGTTCTGGTTCACTGCCCAGGATCATAACAGAAATCTAAGCTTTGACTAGAGGTTAGTGAAAATAAAGATGTAAGTTTGTCCCAATTCAAGATTGTGAATACCCAGTGTGTTATTCTATTCAGGCTGCCTCAAGAAAACACCACAGATTAGATGACCTCTAAAACAATAGGAATTGCCTTCTCACACTCAGACTAACAAGAACATGACAGTAATGAACTGGGTGTGTACTGTGGGCCATTTCCTGGTGGTTCACTGGTAGCAGTAATCTTCTGTCTTCACACGATGAAAGCAGTGAGTAATCTCTCTGATGTTTATAAGGACACAAGTCTTATTCCAGGTGCCCCACTCACACATACTCTCAAGCCAGGGTTTAGGATTTCAACATATGAATTTGGGGATATGGACCCTCAGTCCATCACATTCAGGTTTAAAAACACCATCAAAACCCTTCAGACAAAAAAATCCTCACATTAGAGCATGCAAGAGAAGTACTCACAAATCTTGTTAAAGACAGAGTTTTACGCTCCATCTCCTGTGTCTGCATTAAGAGGTGTAGCTTGGAGCCAGAAAAATAAATGTACATTTTGTACAAGTTCCCAATGATGCTGCTACTGTTGGTCCAACTTTGAAAAAAACTTATATTGGAAGAAAGTTCTTTCCTGAAACTAGGATATCCTGGCATCTCAGAGATTTTTGCACCTGGTTTTCAAATACAGCAGACGGTACTGTTATTGTCATAACTCAAATCTCTCTCCATATCAAAGAGCTGTTTCTCTTCAGTTAACTCCTCTAGGACTCTTATGTCAAGCTCTTGGAAGTGTATGGAATTGCTGTGCTCTCCTTCCCTTCCCATGGCTCCCACCCCTGACTGCAGCAAGTTCTCATGCCTTGTATGAATCAGCCCCCATAGCCACACTCTCACTCTCTCCATGCCTTCTACATGGAAAGTTTTGGGGTGCCATTGGTGAATGCCTATTTGAATTCAACCAGCCAACCATAGAGTGCATCAGTCTTTACTCAATGTAAGTACGTATGGCTCTGATTGAGATGTTTATGTTATGAGAGACAGAAACTCAAGCCTGCTGTACTTGGAAATTGGGGTGTAGTGGCTCAAATTTATGTGTGTCTTCCAGTGCCACCACGCCTCCAATCTTCACAGCCTGTCCTGCTGCATTTTGTTCTTCTTGATGTGCTCAATTGTTCTTAGGGCGGGATCTCATTTAGTATGAGGAATAACCATGCTGTGCTAGAATACATTTGGATTTCTGATATTCAATAAAAGTTTGGAGTCACTTCTTGAAGCTTTCTTTGAAGCATGTGGGAAGCTCTAGAAATATCGAGAAAGTGCTTCTCACATCTTGCTTGTCCAGACTGGATTACATTCTCATGGGCAAAAGTGTCATGTTCCCATGAACCAGAGGAGACAAAACCCAAAGAAAATCAGCACGTTTTACCAATAAGAAAAAAAAAAAAAAAAGAATGACTACATTTTTTGAAAACTGAATTGTGCAAATGTACACTACAACAACTTTCTAGTTTCTGGTTTTATCTTATATTTTAAGCTAGCAAACAATCATGGATGAAGGAACCTAGAGGGCTCCCAAAGGAAAGTCCTGACCAAACCCCTTGTATCAGAAAAGCACAAATATAAGCTCCATAAAATACTATCCTCATTCTCAGGGGCAAAAGCTTATCCATTGAAGTCAGGACACCTGGTGTAGCCCGCGCAGTCGTCTCGCCAGCAAGAAGACACGCGGACACTAGGTTCCTTCTGCAGCAACGTCTATTGCCTTCATCCAGAGGGAAAAAAAGGGTCGAGCCAATAATCCGCACTGCTTATATACACCACAGTGCGGCGTGTCTGCCCACAGTGCGGCGTGTCTGCCCATGATTGGCTGTTCGCTCATTACCCTACGTGACACCCCAGAATGGGCCGTGACTCGGCGTCTTTTCACTCTACGCACATGCGCAAACAGTTCTCTACACACATGCGCAGTTGTTTACTAGGAGTTGACAGCAGAAGTAGGCGCCATCTTGCCATGGCGAATGTCTCTCCAGCTTCACCGCTCCCCACAACCTGGGATTAACTGAACCTCTGGCCCTAAGTCTGCATCTAAAAATTCCTCTCTGTGGACTAAATGACATTTTAAAGTAGTGGCAATTGTGGCTTTCTAAGATATAGGGCTATTACCAATCTTATCCATTCTTGTGTGATGTTTGTTATGATTGATGCAAATGTTTAGATTATGTATTTCAGGATAAAGGAAATTATCTAAATTTAAGACAATTTATAGTTTTGCTCCTTTGTGGTGGGGTAGAAATGTTTAGCTAGAAATAATTCTTAAGGCATTTGCATCTCTAGTTCTGAGTTTGCTGAACTTCAGTATCCCACATTTTGAGACTGTATTTTCACACTTCTTAGTTGTTGGACTACTATTACTATTGTTATTCCTATTATTATTATTATTATTATTATTATTATTATTATTATAATACAGAGTCTCATGTAAACTGGGCTTGTCTAAAACTTGTGTTGTAGCTAAGGATGACCTTTAATTTCTGATTTTTTTTGTCTCTACCTCCTATGTGTAGGGATTCCAACCATGCACCACTAGATGTAGTTTATATGATTCTGAGGACTGAACCTAGAGCTTTGAGTTTACTAGACAGGTACTTTACTAGCTGAGCTATATACTAAGCATGTCATCTTTTTGTATTACCAGCTTCCTTCTAGGAAGGACAACTGAGGAGATTTTTAAAGCTGTGTGTATTAAAATATACATGGCTTGCCAATATTAGAAGTACCACATCTCTCAAGCCTATGACAAAGGTTAACTCAAATAATTGCTTTTGCCATGCTCTCTACAGAATCAAGACAGATTGCCTTAAAATAATTTACATTTATTTACTGTGTTCACACACACATATCACGTGTGTGTGTGTGTGTGTGTGTGTGTGTATGTGTGTGTGTGTGTGTGTG
>NW_022196904.1:146282821-146302281 GCF_008632895.1 Mastomys coucha
GTGTGTGTATGTGTGTGTGTGTGTGTGTGTGTGTGTGTGTGTGTATGTTCTCAGAGATCAGAAAACAACTTGCGGGATTTGGTTCTGTCTTTCTAGTATGTGGGTTCCTGAGATTAAGATTGATAGTAAATGCCCTAATGGGTTGAGCCATCTCACTAGCTCACAATCTAGCTGGTCTACTATTGGATTCTGAGTTTGTGACCTTGCTTCTCTGAAACATAAAGCATCCACTGCAAGAAGAGGAGGGTAGATCCTCCGTGCAGACATCTTTAAGAAGACATTAATAAGAGGCTAGAGCATTAATAGTGTTTGGCTCACAGAAGTCATTCAGTCCATTTTAATTTTCCCATATAGTGGTAGAAAATTAGGTATCATTCAGCAGCTGGGTGTGCTCCTTTCTGGAATGCCAGGCTTGATCAGACTCTTCCAAATCAATCCCACACAATTAGTTAACATAATCACACATCAAACTATCTTTGGATCCAGCATTCTATCCTGTTCTCTTCCCAATTCTTGTCTATGTCTTTTTTATGTGTTTGGAAATCTAGAAAAAAATTTGTCTTTTGGACAGTTTCTTCCCCATTCTAATGTACTCACAAATAACTCAAATGGAGTTATTTCAACTATTTCCACCAATTGTAAAGTTTGACATGAAGCTTGAAGTAGGATGTGGGAGATGCGATGATGGTGTTAATGCAGAAGCCAGTTGTTTCATCAGGTGAGAGAGGCGCCCTTTCATGTTTAGTTGCATGCTCTCCTCTGTAACTTACCCTGACACATCATCATCACCCACTGAGCTCCCCTATCCTGTTCTATCTCAAACATGCTTAAGGAACAAAGACCATCCCTCAATGTTATTGATAATGTGACAGCCATTTGACCCATTCTAAATGAACAATCAAAGGTTAGCTTCCCTCGCCAAGTGGCTGCTAAGAAAGACTCAAAGCAGATTCATGCCAGTAATACCCTTCTTTCCCCTTCAGTTTGCTGTCTTTTAGGTCCTGGTAGCTCCCTCTTGAGCATAATCCTGGAATAAGCTCATTTGTTTTGACTTGGTTATAAGAATGCCACAGAACAGGAGATCAGAATCAAAGCTGTAGCTGAAGCCTTTGGCTGATCACAATCTCACCCTCCTTTGTCACTTTGGACATTTGATCCAGGACAGGAAGGAGTGAGATTAGCTTGTGCCATCTGATCCTTGGAAGCTGTTGAAGCTGCAACTCAGGATCTTTTTTGTGGCAGAAGGCTGAAAATTGATAGATTGTTTCCTCAAGTCTCAGGCCTTGCAGTAAAACAAGGAGCTTAGAATCACCAAGGGTAATTCCTTCCTTCTTTATTAAATTTTTGCAGTTCGTTTGTTTGTGCCAGTCTTCAGAGGTTTGCTTTGTGCTCTACAAACTTTTATAACATGGTGGGAAACCCAGTTATCCTCAGCCACTTTTAGTCTCCAATGCACAAACATCAAAATGTTACAAGATATGTGAAGCCTACTTCCTATCTGCCTTTCCTCACTTTTTTTTTTTTACTTTAATGTCTTAGTGTATATTTTTTGCTGTCTCTTTGCTTGTATTTTCTTAATAGTCAATAACTGATATTTCTATATTTTTAACTCAGTGTGTCCCCTAAACAACCAAGAAAATGGGGAGAAAATAACAGCAAGAAAAAAAACCAAATAAAAAAACCCAAAAGATAAAATTCATAAACCAAACATATGAATTGGACCAGAATAAAAAAACAATGAGGACCTGACTGCTCCAAGGTGTAGTTAAGGGGAAGGTTTTTATTGTAGGTACGAGGGAGAGAATAGCCAGAGGCGTCTGGAAGAGTCTAGAGCAGGGAGAGAAAGTAGTAAACTAAAACTAAACCTGGCTGTAGACTGTATGGGGCCAGAGGAGAGGGAGTTGGGGGGAGAGAAGAAGAAGATAGGAGAGAGAGAGAGATCAAGGAGGAAAGAGATCCTAGAGAGGAAGAAAAGAGAGAGAAAGCATAAAGGAGAGGATCAAGAGAACTTGGGGAAAGAGAGAGAAAGAGAGAGAGACACAGAGACAGAGACAGATGCAGAGACAGAGACACAGGGAGAGGCAAAAGTCAAGGGACAGAGAAAGTGCGTGGCCAAAAGGGCAGGGTTTTATGGGAATGAGAAGCTAGGGAAAGGGAAGCCTTTGAGCTGGAGAAGCTTAATTTAGGAGCATGGTGAGAAGAGCTGAGAAGAGCCACAGGTACTGAGGGAGCCTGGAGACCCATGTGCACTTTGGTATGCTAATAGACACCACAGCTAAACCAATTGTCTCAAGTTTCTTTTGGATCTGACACTGATTAAGGACCTGGAAATGAACCATGTGACCATACTGTAAGTTTTCATTGACCTCTCAGGGTCATTGGGTAAGATGAAAACTTATCCTCAGCATCTAGTCTGAGGCATCACACCAGCATCACACCAGCATCACACCAGCATCCCTTCATAGAATAATGTATTTGAATCTCAGATTTCTTCCCATTTACAAAGCTAGACTAGCACCACAAATATTTTTTCATGTCTTTAAAAGAAAACAAAATACCTGCTTCCCTGGTCCAATGACAGACTCTCCAACGTTTGGGGCATGAGGCTACAAAACGCCTGGTCAGTGAGAAGCAAGCCAAGCTAGATAAATTATGTACTTTGGCCCAATTAGCTGAAACTATTCATTCCATTTTAAAAGATTTACTCATTTAGAAGTTTCTCTTAAAAGTGGTATTTTTGTTGCTGTAGCTCTGTGCCATTACTGGATTCCGTTTAATTTGATGGGACTGAGGGATAGTTGAGGAGATAGGAGCTGGCTGAAGATCAGTGAAAATATAAATGAATTTCAGTTGCTCTACAGTTTCACCCTAGATTCATTCAAGGACACAGGATTCACCATTTGATCTGCGGAACGTGACATTTAATGAACATGAAAAAAAATATCTAGGTCAGTGAGTTAGAATAGAGGTTGAAATTGGCCTCTTTTTGCTTGCCAATTTAGGAAAGGCAGAGGCTGCCGTCTGCCCAATGTGCCGTAGCCATACATGTCTCAGCTAGCTTCTGACTGCAGATGGTGTACCCAGTTTGGCTGTTGAGGTCAGCTCAGGGTAAAGAGATCTCATGACACGAGTTTGTACTCAGAGTCTAACAACTGCACGGCACTGGCTCCCACAGATACAGATGGAAATTGGCTGAACAGGTGCATGTCAAAGTTGGTCTTAAGGCAGCTTAGCCCTTTGTTTAATGAGTGGGTGACCTCATTTTATATTACTTCATTAATCCTTCCAGATTTTAACATGGTTCTACTTTGAATGTGATGAAAGTGAAGGTCACTATGATGATGATAAACACCCCACCCCCAACCCCCACCAAGGGCTGGAAGTAAAAAGCCTGGGAGATGCCAAGGGACTACAGCCAGGCCAGGGCTTCATGGAACTTCATCTTGCCCTCTTCTTGTACTGCTGCTATAAACACCCAGTTTATCAGCAATCTGGGAAGAGAAATCTCAGCAGGGCCTGGTCTGCATCCAAGGGAACAGCCTTGGGCTGTTTGGCCCTGAGTCCCTTCCCTTCCTTCTGGCCCTGTTTCACTTAGAAATGTACAGAATTGCCTTTTATTCCCAGTAGTGACCTCACCCCATACAGCTGCAGAGACCTTTTTCCTATTCTCCTTGGCCTTCCTAACTGCCTGCTTAACTCTGCTGCCCTCAGAGTCCGTGTCCTACCCTTTAGTCACTTCAGAAAGTTCAAAAGGATTCTCTCTCTAGAACTCAAGCACAGGATAACTCACCATCCTAGGGCTTCTCAAAGGTGCCCAGCATTCTGGAGAGCTGAGTAAGAGGGACAAAAAGATGGTCAAAAGCAGACACAGGCTTGTGGGCTGCCTGTCACACCAGCCTCCTGCCGTGCCAGTCACTCCAGCATGCTGTGGACCCTAGCCCTTGGGATATCCCCTTGGCATGGATCAGCTCCAGGCTGCCTGGGACTTTACAGAGCTCTCCAGGTGCAAAGGCCAGCCCAGCTACAAGCTGAGAAGGTGCCATTAAGTCATTTTCCTATTGCCTTTCAAACCAGCTTTGAATTATAAATAAACCAAGAGCCCCAGAGCAGCCGCAGTGCTTGCTGTCAGGTTATTGGCGTCCCAGCCTCTATGCCGATTCCTCTATGCCAACTTTCCCTTTTAGAAACCCCCCCAGGTTCCCAGGTCCTCCTCTCCTGCTGCCAGTGCTCATGCATTAGCACTTAGCATGAGTGAAACACATGGCTTCCCCTTCCCCTTCCTAATAGAAACACCTTAGTTAAAGAACGACAGGCTAATCTAGTACGTGGACTTACCGTGCTGATGCTTCTTACATGGCTAGTCTTTGAAAATGGCAACTGTAGCAGCTACCCTGTGGGAGAATGATTATAATGGGCATGTAGCTGTGGTGGAGACAAGGAAGATGACAACTAAGTTACAGTAGCTGGATGAGAGACAGAAAGACCTGCTCTGGGTATACATTTGCACTAGTCTGGTAACTATCGGCCAGGAACATCTTGTCTTGTGCACAACGTCTTATTGCTAGTCACCTACAAGTCAGAGTTTTATCAGCTTCCAATGATGACAAAATGGAGGGTTGGGGAAATTCAATTATTTGGCCAAAGGCCCATGGCGGGCAGGTCAGACCCTCTGTTTTAGTTTACTGCCAAGGCCTCATTTCATGCTTCTCTGCATTGCCTCTATACTTAATTTCGAATGATAAAGAAAGACGGGAGGGTTTAAACTTTAAATTCTTAAAAAAATAATTAAAGGAGCCTCACATCATGAATTTCTTGAGAAAGCCACGGAGCCAATAAGCTGCTAAATGTGAAGCAGCACACTGGAAGTGAGGCTGCCTTCAAGTAGACTAAGGGCTTTTCCACAGACATGGCATGCTAAAAATAGAACATTTACTGTTCTCTCCGCTATATCGTAAGAGTATTTACTTCCCATCCTGCTTCTTGTAAGTCTAGAGCTATCCTTGGTAATAAGAAGAAAGCAGCACTCCTGAGGTTCACATGAGCTTAAAACGTCATTTCTGTCTTCCTCACAATACTGCTTCATTCTGGAAAGAACTAAGTTTGTTTCTCTTGCTTTGTGGATTTGGAAAGCTGGGAAGGGGCTTCCTGGTGAGACAGGAAAGGAAGAATAGGCATTTAAACATTTGTAGGATCTCTATGACCTGGAAATCACTATCTTCCACATGTTAACCAGATACAGTGATCCAAAACAAGAAGACAGGAATAACTTAGCTACCTTGCTAAGACTTGCTAAGCCACCCACAATCCACGGACTGTTCTTTTATGTTCTCTTAGTCCATCACTAGGTTAGATGTGGGCATCTCTACATCTTGATAAGATGGCCCGTTCACAGATATATTAGGAATCAAGGACCCTCTTGTATCTAAAGAAGAAAAACCAACAGGAAAAGAAGATTTTCCCCAAACTTGCCTTAACTATAAACATATTCACCATGTGATCTTACCTTTGATTTTGTTATGAAAGACATCTAAAACTCTGATATGGGAAGGAAATAAGCAGGGCATGTCAAGCATGTTTGTGAATTAATCGCTTGCTGTGTGCAGGCTTTCCTCTAAGTGGCATGCATTTGTTTCCATGAGATACTGACAAAAAGTTATGAAACATTGCATTACTAGCCCTACTCTATCACACACAGTTGTGCAATGCTTAAAAAGGGGAGCAGAAGGGCAATTTCATATTCTGTGAACATCACGGTTATCTTACACATACTTTTTTTAGTCTAGGCCCATCACATTATGTGGCCTTCTGATTTAATCAAGAGGCACAGCCAACATCCTGGATGGACTGCTGCTATTGAAATTTAGCATACTATTTCATAGCAAGCATTCTTTTATATGTAGGAATATATTCTAAAGTAATGGGAGTATAGTATAGTACATATGCAAATGGCATTAGGAATGTCTCATCATTATTGAGGGACTTCATGCCATATACTTTGAATACAACTTGAAATGCAACAAGTGTGTTTACAGGAATCTCACTGCAAATACATGAGTGGTGAGTGGTGGTTGTCTATGACATTATGATGATATGACATAGTGTAGTAATAGGAATTTTTCACCTCCTCTTTTTTTTTTTTTCCTTAAATCAGGTTTCTCTGTGTAGTCCTGGCTGTCCTGGAACTCACTCTGTAGACCAGACTGGCCTCGAACTCAGATATCTGCCTGCTTCTGCTTCCCAAGTGCTGGGATTAAAGGAGTGCGCCACCAACTGCCCGGCTCCATTGTATTCTTATGGTACCACTACTGTGTATATATTCTATGGTTGGCATAAATGCCATTATGTGGCTCTTAACTATGTATAAAATCCAACTCAATCCACAGAGATTAGTTCCATTACTTAAGTGAGAGTGATTCAAGAACAAGAGTGAGCCAGGGCTAAGCTCCAATTTTGGATTTTGGGTGTCTATGAATCAGAACTTAGGTCATATATCACAGAGAGGGTAAGTCTGCTGAACTGAAGGTAGTGAACTAGCTTTTGTTTTATTCCTTGTATGGCACCAATGAGAGTGTTACAATCTCAGACATCTTTGACCAACACCTTGGGGCCCAGGACCCTATGAATACCTATCAACTTCTTCCCATGTAGTTGTTTGCTTGTTCTACTGAGCAGAGTCTTTTTGACCCTACCATGACTCAGGGATGATACAACCATTCCTGGAATCCAGAGATTTCCAGTGCTTCTTCCTTCCAATGAATCATAATAGGATTCTGGATCCTTGATTTTACGAAACCTGACTGAGCAAACAATGACTGAGCTGGCAGACATAAGCAATGGAGCCCTTTCTCTGTGCATGTATGTGACTCTCTCTTTGGAAGGGCCAACAGTCTTTTCCTTAGTATATAATTACACATGATAGGACCATGGACAAGTCTCAGAAGTAGTGGTTTACTGGAAGTCCAGGGTTATCTGGTCAGACCAGTGTTTTTCTCTTCTCAAAGTCACCGGTTTCCAATAAGTTTGAGAAGAAAGCTCAACTTTACCATACCCAAAGAAAAACCCAAAACCTTCTGATGGAAGTCTTTGCATTTTAGATTTTGATGCTACTACCCTGAAAATCTCTTTTTAAAGTGTTTGTGTGCTAATTGTTTTAAGCAGTTCTCAGAGCTGGACCCATCCCCTTATCACATAAGACACACTCAAGACACACTCCCACCCAAAAATATTGCCCTGAGTACATACAAAGAAGTGTCAAGACGGTTAATCAGGTCTGTAATATGCTCATTGCCTGGGGGGGGGGGTAACCCAGAGAAATACAATCATGTATGATTTGATGCATTATTTTGTTACAGTGTCATTTTTTATCCTGTTCTCCCCCTCCCCCCCTAACAAGCTCACAGTAGTATACACACGAGATACTTTCATATGATTCTGCTTTCTACCAGACTGTGTTATGTCTTCTCACTTCAAATAACTTCTGATGCAACTTGACTTTGGTGCTCTGTAACTCAAGCCAGTTAATAGAAACACACAGAATCTACCTTGGTAGATTGTGGGTGCAGAGCTGGGGTTTAGGGCAGCAGGTGGCTTTTTGGCAATTGCTGCAATTCAGGAACCAGCAAGTGACAAGAGGTGAGTTCCCCTCATGATATGTGAGAACACTCTATTATTCTCTGTGTTTCTGATTACCTGGTCAGGAAAGCTGTGAGTGAGTCTTTCAGTTACAGACATTTTAAATAGCTATATTTTATGCCTGTGATATTAACAAGGTCTACAACAAAATGAAACCCATAGCTTCATCGTTATGAGGAGTTTTAATTTCAAGTTGACAACACTGTGGCATTTAATGAAGCACGCGGCCTTTGTAGTAGGAGGGCTCTGTGTGATTGGACAGGTTACATGCTGGTGAAGCTGGCCCTGTGTCTGTACCTCAGGTACACAGATTGCTTTCAGGCTTGGAATCATATGCAGGGGTGTTCTTGTCTTTAGAAAATGTACCCTGCATGATGGTGCACATTTCTGATGATGGCTTATCGTGCCAGACACAAGAGGGAGAAGAGGAACATCATTATAGCTGCATTCAGGGATATTTCAATCGGTACTGATTGCTACTTCTCCTTAAAGCACAGCAATTTGCTGCGCAGATTCTGTAGTGGTGAGAACGGCACCCACTGCTATTTCCTACCTCTGTCTACCTCCCTCGCCTCTTGGCGACCGTGCTTTTATTCCTTTCCTTCTGTTTTGGATTGGCACATAATGCTTGGGGCAAAAGATTGCCTCCCTTACAGTTTTACACCCCTACTTTTATTCTGAAATGAATCTCCGGGCTTCATTTTCTTTTATTGGTCTTCTGTACAATGACAGCCACCGCACACTGCCCAATTAATTGGTAGAATTTATGAACTCCAGGAACTGACCTCTTTTCTTTGAGCTGTAAGGTGTGTGTTGATGTGTGTGTGTGTGTGTGTGTGTGTGTGTGTGTGTCTTTATGTACATTTCCATCTAAACACATTTTGTAAGCTGCAAATGAACTAGAACAAAGCCATTTGCTACATAAACACATGGCTTTGCAATTTGCTGAAATTTTCAAAAGTGCAGAGTGCATAAAGCAGGGGGAGGAAAAAGAGAAAAAAAAAAGAAAGAAAGAAAATGGAAACAAAAGAGACCTTGCAGACCAAATATTTTCTTCAAATAGATTGGAATGATGGAGTCAGATCTCCAGTTTCAAAACAAGTTAAGTAAAAGTGCTTTATATCCTAAAAGATTCTGTCCATGAATTAGGTCCTGGGTCCTCTCAGAATTGACAACATTTTAACACCAGCTGGCACCAGACATCC
The DNA here is from genome assembly GCF_008632895.1 of Mastomys coucha. Taxonomy (NCBI): domain Eukaryota; kingdom Metazoa; phylum Chordata; class Mammalia; order Rodentia; family Muridae; genus Mastomys; species Mastomys coucha. The sequence goes on from NW_022196904.1 coordinate 146,291,659, forward strand.
TGCATCCCACAGCCTTTGATGCCTCTAGATATCTAAAAAGAAATTACCCAATTACGATGTAATGGCTCTCCAGCCTTTCCAGGCTAGGAAAGAGAGAAGGAGTATTTACAATCACAGTGCACAATAATTTTATCCAGTTACATCAAATCAGCTAGGCTGAGTTAGCCCTGCCCTGTTGAGGAGAGCTGCATATGCATATAAAGACAAGAGATCAGGACTGAGGACCAGGTGGAACTGAAGGCCTGGGAGGTTTTAGGAGGAGTTCACTGGCCACAGGCTTGGGATGAAGAGCACTGGGGTGGAGTGATGATGTAGAAAGTCTACGCAAGCAGAGAAAATACCTGACCCCGAAAAGAACCTGCTCACAAAAGTAATGTATTTCTAAGGGTGATCCTGGCCTAGGCCAGAGAACAGGTATTTTCAGGCAAAATTAATACATACTAATTTTAAGAGATCGTAATGCTTGGGGTGGTTCTTAGGTACTTGTTTTTAATCATTTTTAATTTTAGTATGCTTACCTGAAGAAATCCATTTCCTTTTTGAAAAATGAGTGCTTTTCATGCACATAAAGGCCGAAGGGTTCAGGTACCACTGAGGCAGGGATTTCTATTCCTCCAAAGACCAGGCATGAGGTGGGCATGTGGGCATGTGGGCATGTGGGCTGAAGATTTTTCAGGCCCTCATCTCCTTCCTATCCTTGCTTACCGGCCTTAAGGGGATCACAAAACTGGGAAGTAGAAGGGACTTGAAGCCTCCCGTACAAGGGAGGCTTTTACGCTTTTTCTGTTTGATAAGAACACGAGCAGACATCGGTGTGAATGCAAAGCATTCAGTAATCTGTGTGCTACCCCTTGTCCCCCTACAGGAAGCAGAGGAGATCCCCAACACCCACCCCACCCCACCTTCCACCCTCAAGATGGAGAGAAGCTAAAGTCTCTAAAAGATGGAGGGAGAGACATGTTTGCTCCAGGGACTGCACCTCACTGCAGTAGGAGCTGTGTCTGTGTTCAGGCAGACATTAGGAAGGCAAGGGCTCACCACAGCTGAAGGGGCTTCACCAACACAGTCTAAAGGGGGTTTGGCTTCCTGTCAAACAGGCTTCCTAGCTTGCATTTGAAAATTAAGATTTTTTTTTTTTTTCTGAATCTTGTCTGGCAAATTAGGAGTTCCATTAGTCACATGTGACTGTTAGTGGAAGATATATACCAGATTCCAAAGGTTTCGTTTGGAAGCGAGATAGATAACAAGAGGTTTAGGTCAATTACAAGATGACTTATTAATAGTTCAGGTAAATTGGGTAAATAAGATAAGTTTATAAAATTAACTGCATCTGTTGGTTTAAAATGTTTTAATGAAGTTATAAGAAAAACTTGAATGGGATTCATAGCTTGCATTATGTGTATTAAGTAGGACTGCTCTAAATATGTCATTCCCTAAGATGTGTGAACCGGAAGGCTGAGGAGGAATGCTCTCTCCATGTGTATAATTATTGGAACTTCCTGGAGTAATTGTTCCCACACCTCTCACTCAATTACCCCAACCCAGAAAGAAACAACACATTCTAGAAAGGACTGTCTATAGTCGCCAGTTCTTCCATGTCCTGTAATCCTCCTGCAAAGGAAATAGATTTACAAGGCACTGACACCTGGCAGCTCTCTCTCATCTCTCTTAAAATATGGGTGAGGCACTGGTTCTGTGATTGAGCACAAAATGAGAGCTGCTCTTTTTCGCCATCTTCCAAGCAGGTGGTATTATGTGCCAGGCTATTTATGCAGGGAGGCCAGGGCAGATACAGGAGAAAAGACACACAGAGAGAGAAAGCAAAAAAGATATCTTGTCTAAAAGTCCCAGATTTCTTCAGGAAAATATAGAGCACATTCCTTGTCAGTGCGTGATTGTTTTCTATGTCTCCTCAAAACTCTTATTAAAGACAAGATTGATGCTATTCATAGTATCCTTTTGTATTTGTCCATTTTCATAATGTAGAAAATCAGGGAATGGCCTGTCCTCAGCTTCTGTATGATTTCTTTTGATGCTCCTGTGACCTGAGTAGATTTATTTCCATTATAAAATGGTGAAACTGGCCTTTTTCACATGCTATCACAAAACATGACATTAGGAGCAAGCAGGGACTGGACTCTACTCTCTGGACTATGACCCAGCAGGATGTGACCTCCACTCAAGCTCATCACTTGGCTGCTCTCTCTCTCAAAGCTACTTCAAGGAATTTGTTCCCCAAACTCTTTAAGAGGTGTAAGAACAAGTACACTTTTGGGAGAGAGCACTCATGTGACTCAGCACTTACGATAGCACTGTCACTTGAAATCAACTGGATTTTTTTCTGCCAATGGATGTCATGTGCATACTGTAAGCCAACTGAGGTTCAAGTGGGATACTTGTCAAGCAGATCACAGGGCTGTTTCCACATGATCTGATGTTATAGGTCTTAGATAGGCTGCTAATTGTCAGTGTTCACTAGTTTTCAGTGGTTCCTGTTGCTACTTCTCTAAGGTGCCACAGTACTGCTTAAGGGAGCCATTACATGTCAGAGTCACAGGTCATGTACTTGCAGGATTAAGAAGACTTTTATAAAAATTGCATGATTAGAAGTTGAGTTTTTAGTATAAGATCTCTTCTACTAAAGGGGTATGCAGATACTTTATATCCATGAGTCAGTGGGATATAGAGAATCTGAGAAGAGAAAACAGAGAGAAGACAATGGAAAGTGCAAGACAGGAGGAAAGAAGGGAGAGGCAGAAAGGAGGAGAGAGAACAAGAGATCAAGAGGATGAAAAAGCAAGAGAGTGAGATAGACAGAGATGAAGAGAGAGAAAACAAAGAGCCTTCGATAGCCAGCTTTCTAGAGAAGAGTGACAGAGCAAATCAATACCAGTTTCCTGTTGTATACATATTAAGAATCATCAAACAATAAAAAGGTCATTAGTTAGCTATTTAAATGTTTGCAGTGTTTCACTGATAAAGGGCAATGATCATTGATCATCATGGTTGAAGTCATTTAAAAATGTCTAAATACACAATTAACCAAATTGGCCATGTGGGCAGAATTTTATGCCTCTCCATGCTGTGACCGAGCAGTAGGGCTTTCACAATAGGCTTTACAAAATTCTGAGAGGGAGCCGATGTTCAGGGAAAGCAATTAATTGGAGAGACTTTTCCTGTGACATAAATGCTAATGAAGCAAAGTGGATTACAGCTGCCATCAACCCAGCCAGAGGAAGGGAGAGTTTCTTAAATCCTCTGACATACCCTTTCCTATGTTTATTTCATCAGCAAACTCTCACTTATTTTTTTCTATGCAATTCCAAGCTTTTTAAAAAATGTCACAGGATGACAAGTATTCTGTAGCAATGGTCAACATTTAAATTACCCCAATCTTATTAACAAAAACATTTACTTAAAAAAAAAATCACTTCCACTGGTTATGGTGGTGCATGCCTTCAATGCCAGCACTTGGAAGGAAGAGACTGGTAGTTCCCTGAGTTTGACTTCTAGGGTAGCCTGGTCTATGGAGTAAGTTCCAGGACAGTCAGGGATACCCTGAGAAACCCTGTCTGGAAAACCAGGAAAAAAGGCACTCCTTGGGACAAATGAACATTTCAAACAAATAGAGTTTGGGGACATTAAGTTGTTCAGTATAACACAGTGAAACAGTTTGGTAATTACAAAGCAGTGTGCCACTAGGGAGAGTAATTTTCCACTAAGAAGAGAGCAAGAACCAATTCCAGAGGAAAAACCCTGTAATGGCTGGCTGTAGGCAGGGAAGAAAGGTGGTACCTGAGTACTTTCTGCCCACATGTGCTCTTGCACAGCCTCAGCATGAGTTTAGAATGAGCTTCCTTTCTGTCCTCCTCAGCTAAAAGTTGTTGGAAGAAGTACAGCTGTAGAAAGCTATGGCTAGCACATTCTTTTTTTTTTTTTTTATGAGCAAAATTTATAGAGTAATGTATCTACTTTTAGCATGACTATTGTTAAACTTGAAGATCAAGCGAAGTGACACCAAGTATATTGCTTTATCAATTGGATTCATTCGAATGAAAAATGCTGATCGGGCCCTGTCTATCCCTTGGGTGCTGAAACCCTACTTCAACTCTTGAATGGTCGATACATAAAAGTCAAATTCATTATAATTTGTAGCTTTTTTTTTCTTGAAGAAGCACAGGGTTCTCAGTACATCAATATCAACTCTTAAATCCACATCGAATGGAGAGGGCACAGCACAGTAATTCAATCTCTTTACACTTAATATGGTCAGGAAGGGAGAATGAAAACAGCCTCTTGTAAAATGATGGAAAAAACAGGATGCAATCACTCTGATGGAGCAGTGCAAAGGAGTCATTTTACACCAGCCGTTACCAGGGCAACAAAATACAGTGAGCCCTATACATCTAACAGGTGACATTTTAGCTAAGAAATTGCTTCTTTGGTATTTTTTCTGTCTATGAAAAACAATGTTACTGGCGTTTTCCCTTGTCATGTACTATAGGGCAACATGTTCCTGCTGACAGACCCATAATGGAAAATAGAGCAGTTAAATAGCATTTGAGTCTAACTTTTTGGGTATATGCTAATATGCCCCTTACAGGGGCTTTATACATTTTCAAATGTCCAAGAAGTCAAAGGACTAAAACCTCTGCACATGGTCATGCATGTAAACTGGGTTTTAGATAAGGAAAACAAATGCTTAACACTGGTTCTAAAGTCCTAAATACATTTAAAGAAAAGGAACAGTCTTAATATTTCATATTATAAGATTCACTAACAGTATAAACTTTATATTATCTCTATATGACTTAAGAACTTTTAAAAAGGGAGGAAAAAGCAGCAGTAGTGTTCACTACTTCAACTTACTGAACCACTGTAATTTCAGAAACTGAGAAGCAAAGTCAGGAGGATTACTGTGAGTTCAAAATTACTCCAGACTAAATACTAAGTGCCAGGCCAGCACAGGTTACAGAATGAGATCCTGTCTCAGAAAGACAAAAAAATCAAGCAAACAAAAACAACACAACATGGAATTCTATTGTTAGTTTACTTTAGTAATAATCTAGCATTGAAAAAAAATCATAAAAAATAAACTTTTTTTTTTTAAGAGACCTTGTTAAGAAACACCAAAACAAGGAAAGAGATCAGCTCTGGTAAAGAAAATCTCAGAGGAAGAGAGAAGCACAAAGAAGCAAAAATCAATCTTTGTGCTTATGTGTGCATGTATGTGTAGGTAGAGAGGTGAAATAGCATACCAAGAAAATGACCTTTAAAATAGTTCTATGGGTTCTTGACTGCCCCCCTCTTTCAGCCACGACTTTAGGCCAAGTATCATTGCTTTGTGACTTTCCACCAACTACAGAAATAGTCTCTACCCACAGCTGCAACTTGACTGTGAGTTGGGATCCCTCAGCCACTACATGTGGTGGGAATTCAAAAATGTTCTCTATCAGGGACCCCTCACCCTCCACATTTGGTTAGAGCCCAGACTGGAAGGCCAACAACCAAAGAGTGTAGTACCTACCAGTAAAGGCAATACCAGATATCTACACCAAAGAAAAACCAAACCTATACCTATAGCTTAGTGAAAAATATAAACATAACTGAAAAAGATAATATGACTCCTCCAGAAACCAGAACCCTGTTATTGTAGCCTCTGAGAAAAGTAATTTAACTGAAGCACAAAACACGGACATCAAAATAGCAATTATGAATGTGTTCAAGAATTTTAAAGAGGATATGGAAAATGCCTAATAATGTCTGTGAAAACAGAAAAAGCAAAAACAATTTAATATATGAAAATAGAATTTAACAAAGAAATAGAATCACTTAAGAAAAGCCAAACTGAAATTAACTTAAAAATGAAAAACTCAGGATTTCAAACAAAATCTAAGCCTCGCCAACAGAATAAATATAGTGGAAGAGAGAATTTCAGGTCTTGAAGATAAACTAGAAGTTTAGTCAAAGAAAATATTAAATCTAAAAGAATTCAGGTCCAAAATATCCAGGAAATCTGGGAAACTACAAGAAGACCAGTGTTACAAATAGCAGGGATAGTAGAAAGAGAAGAAACTTGGTCAATGACATGGAAAATATTTTCTAATAAAATCATAGAAGAAAAAATTCCTGTCTAAAGGAAAAGATGCCAATCAAGGTATAAGAGAATATACCATAAAGAATATCAAAGAGACAGGGCCAGAAGAGAAACTCCCCAGAACAAATAATAATCAAAACACTAAACGTTTAGAACAAGAAAGGATATTAAAAGCTTCAAGGGAAAAAGACCAAGTGACATATAAATGCAGACCCATTTATAACAGAATAACACCTGATTTTTCAATGGAAACCTGGAAGGGCCTGGATGAATGTTCTACAAACTCTGAGAGACCACAGAAGCTAACCCAGACTCCTATACCCAACAAAACTATCAATCACAATAAATGGAGAAAGAAAAACATTTCATAAAAAAAAAAAAGAAAACAAATCAAAGCAATTTCTGTCCATCAATCTAGCTTCAGAAGGTGCTAGAAGGAAAACAAGACTGAAGAGGTTAACCACGCCAAAATTTACACAAAGATTAAATAATCCTGAAATAATTAGAAAAAAATCACCATAAAAATAACAAGAATTAGGGCTGGTGAGATGGCTCAGCAGGTAGGAGCACTCACTGCTCTTCCGAAGGTCCTGAGTTCAAATCCCAGCAACCATGAAAACAAAATTGTTACATTTACAGTTAAATTGGTAGAGCTAGAAGCAATCATCCTTAGTGAGGTAACAACCCAGGGTCAAAAAGACAAATAGTGAATATTTTTAATATGGATGTTAACTTTTAAGCTATATTTATAGGTGTTTCAATTAGAATAACCATAAAATTTTAAGTAACTATTAAGGGGTTGGTGGAAGGAGGGACTCTTCCAAAGAAGAAGAAATGAAATATAAAGGTTTTTTTTGGGGGGGGATGGGGTTCCGATCTCCTTTTTTTCTTTTTTTAAAATTTGATATTTATTTACATTTCAAATATCCCCTTTCCTGGTTTTCCCTCTGGAAACCTCCTATCCCATTCCTTCTCCTCCTGCTTCTATGAGGGTGCTCTTCCACCCACCCTCACACTCCTTCCTCCCCTCCCTGGCATTCCCCTACACTGGGGCATCAAGCCTTCACAGTACCAAGGGCCTCTCCTGCCATTGATGCCTGACAAAGCCATCCTCTGCTACATACGTGGCTGGAGCCATGGGTTGCTCCATGTGTACTCTTTGGATGGTGGTTTAGTTCCTGGGAGCTCTGGGGGTTCTGGTTGATTGATATTGTTGTTCTTCCTATGGGGTTGCAAATCCCTTTAAATCCTTGAGTTCTTTCTCTAACTCCTCCATTGGGCACCCCATACTCAGTCCAATGTTTGGCTGAGAGCATCGACCTCTATATTTGTCAGGCTCTGACAGAGTCTCTCAGGAAACAGCTATATCAGGCTCCTGTCAACAAGCACTTCTTGGTATCCACAACAGTGTCTGGGTTTGGTGTCTGTAATATGGAATGGATCCCCAAGTGGGACAGTCTCTGGATGGCCTTTCCTTCAGTCTCTGCTCCATACTTTGTCTCCACATTTCCTCCTGTGAGAGTATTTTGTTCCCCCTTCTAAGAAGGACTGAAATATCCACATTTTGGTCTTCCTTCTTGAGCTTCATGTGGTCTGTGAATTGTATCTTGGGTATTCTGAGCTTCTGGGCTAATATGCACTTATCAGTGAGTGCATACTATGTGTGTTCTTTCGTGACTGGGTTACCTCATACAGGATATTTTCTAGTTTCATCCATTTGCCTAAGAATTTCATGAATCATCGTTTTTAATAGCTGAGTAGTACTCCTTATGTAAATGTACCACATTTTCTGTATCCATTCCTCTGTTGAAGGACATCTTGGTTCTTTCCAGTTTCTGGCTATTATAAATATAGCTGTTATACAGAGATAAAATGGAAATTAGAATTGGAAGATTGAATGAGGAGAGAAATGGGAAAGTAGGGTAAAGGAGAGATTATGGAGAGGGACAATTAACACTATGGGTTTTTCAAAAGGCCACTTAATACTGTACAAACTTCCTAAGGTATATACATATATGAAAGGAATTTAAACTCAATTCGAGTCACCATATAATGGGGCGAGACAATGCCCAAATTAGACATCTTACCTCACCAAGTTAAACCTCTAGTGCTCAGAACGTTGCATCTTCCGGGAGTCATTGCATTTCAGACCTCATCTCCAACAATCACAGCCTATTGCCAAGGATATTATTCTCTTCTATTACGACATTAAGGCCCCATTGCTGAAGACAACACTTACTTATGTAATCATATATGGATAAAATGACCTGGTGTCCAACTAGAAGCTTCACCTCTACCAACTAACATTCATGTTATAAAAAATACTATGCACACTACCAGAAGAAAAAGGAATCATCACTGTTTCCTAGCTATAAACCCTGTGATTAATAACAGTTATCTGCCTGTAAGAGGCAATAATGGCACAAATGTTTTAGGATTAACAAAGAACTTTTTGATTGGATTTAAGAATGACACCATGAAATGCAACCCATACGCAGCACTACTAAGGTGACCAAGAACTTGATACTACCATGGGTCATGAGCCCTCCTGATAAACATACTACTATTATTCTGATAAATGAACACAGCATAAAGTGACTTCTGATAACATTGTTATACCGTTAGATCAATGCTTTGCTCAACCTTCATTAGAGAAACTTCTTGCAGTAAATGGTAATTAATAGAGACCCACAATTGAAAAATGAGAAGACATGGAGAGACTTTGGAATATTCAGTTATAAATGTGATGGTTTTATCAAACCGTACCTTCAAATCTCAGGGATCTATGCAGAAGAGGGGCAAAAAAAAAAAAATGTAAGGACCAAAGGTGATCGAGGACTCCAAGGAAACACCACCATCCAGATATAGTAGGATTGATGCCTGTGTGAACTCATAGAGACTGTGACAGTACACACAAGACGTGTGTAAGTTCAAACCAGACATAATCCGAGCCAGAGAAGGGGAAATACGATACAGAATCTTACCCTGAGACAAGAAGCTATTTCCAACTACTAGAAAAGGAAAATTAGTTTTCTCCAATGGAGTGCCACTGGGTAAGTCAACCACACCCCAGACAGAATAGGCCCTACACCCAGGAGCAGTAGGACTATTTGTTTTTGTGTGCTTTTTGTTTTGCCTTTTTTAAAAAAAATACCTTATTGGGTTGTTTTAAATTGTTCTGAATTTTTGAGAGAGAGAGAGAGAAATAGAGAGAGAACCTGACATTAGATGGGTAAGGAGATAGGGAAGATCTGGAAATAATTGGAAGAGGGGAAAGAATGTGATAAAAATATAATTGGTGAAAAAATGGATATACTAAAATGACAAAAATGAGCAAATGAGAAACAGTTCCCCAACTTCAAGTGTAAAATAAATCAAATTTCTCTGGATTTTTACCACTTATGTCCTATCCTGAAAGTCAATATTAAAAAAAAAAAATCAAGGTAGAAATATTCAGCAAATTAATCTGAAGCAAGTTGGAAAAAGAAAAAAAAGTTTGATCTTGTAGTTTATGCCTATGCAATAAGACATCTAGTAGAACCAAATGTTAAAGAAGTTGCAAAATGTTAGAGACAAAGTGAAAATCTAAGAAATTGTGATTTGATTGTGATCTGTTGTGGCTAAAACCAAAAAAAAAAAAAAAAAAAAAAAAAAAAAAAAAAAAAAAATGCACATGGCAAACACTTCCCCTCCAAAATGAACTATTTTAGAAAAATGCATATATGGATGCTAATATGTGTATATATGAAAAACAAGACAAGGAAAAACAAATGGATCTAATCCTGTATTATAAAGTTATAATTACACAGAGTAGAGGGAGGAGGAGGAGGAAGAGGAGGAAGGAGGAGGAGGAGAAGAGGAGAGAGAGAGAGAGAGAGAGAGAGAGAGAGAGAGAGAGAGAGAGAGAGAGAGAGAGAATGCTCACCCAAGAAACACATGATTACAAATGAGACTGGCTATAATAAGGCTTAATTAGAGAAAATAACAAATTTCTCTTGGAGAATGAGAAGTGATTGAATACAACAATAGGAAGAGATTAGACTGCTTTGTGCCGCTTCCAAGCTGTGTTCCTCTTATGCTCCTGCTGCCCTTTCCCAGCTTTGTGCATTTGTTTCATGGCTCACCTCACATGGGAAGTCATCTCTCTGTGTTTAGATGTGCTAAGCCATCTCAAGACACATTCTGTGACCCTGGCCCAGAATGGGGTTTGGAAGAGGACTGGGAGGTGGTAGCTTGTGGTTCCGTGTGTATGCAGCTGTGCAGTAAATTTAGAAGCACACAGTGAAAGGCAGGGTTGATGAACACCCAAGAATCTGCAAAGCAATTAAGGAATTAAAATAGTTAGAAAGTTAAAAAGCTAACAAGTGTGTAACAGCAAGTAAGTCAAAGCAAGTTTCCTCCAGAACTCTAAGTAGAATTCTGAAGACAGGTCTCTGTGTTTTCTGAAGTTTAAACCATCTGTTATTGACTCTTTGATCTGAATACTTGATTCAAATTTGAGCTTTAAAATGTGAAGGATTTCATAA
>NW_022196904.1:146302352-146305922 GCF_008632895.1 Mastomys coucha
GAGAGAGAGAGAGAGAGAGAGAGAGAGAGAGAGAGATCACAGTAATCTAAATAACAGAAAGATCCTCTTGACAGAAAACTCCTTAACCAGAAATTGGAAGAGATACAAAAGCTAAAATAGCTCCTACCACAAAACAGGAAATTTAAAATTTATTAAATTAAATATTTGCAGGCAGAATTTCATGTTAGCATTCATATTTGGCATATCCAGGTTTTTATCCAACACTGTCTCTTATATTAAAGCATACATAATTTTCATTACAAATAGTACTATCATGTCTACAATAGCTGGATAGATTGCCGTTGTTTATATGAGTGACACTTAAGCTTACTCTTATATTTCTCTTGCAAAGAATACCTGGCTGGGTATGAGTGTGACCGGTTTGCTTTGATTTTTGATAGCAAACAGAAGTTATTGGCCCCAGGGAGTTAATCCTGCCAGCACTTTCCTTTGGACTCACACCTAGGTTCTGGGACGTTCTCTCCCTTTCTGCACTGATGATAAAAACTCTCTGTTTTTTTTTCATTTCAGTTTGGTTTTAATACCTGATTTATTTATTTATTGCCTCAGTAGCTTGTCTGTAAATCATTACGTATTCTATAAGGAACATATTTAGAAAATCCTTTTTGCTTATAAATTTCTAAGTTCTTCTTTCTTTTTTTCCTTTTTTAAAATTTATTTATTTATTTATTTTTTATTTGTGAGGCTGTGTCACTGTGAAGGCTAGAGTAGCCTGAAAGTCTTGATTTTTCTCTATTTTGCCTCCTGAGTGCCCGGGTCACAGGTGTGAGCTGCCACACCCGAAGTGAGTCATAACAAATTTTCTAATAACAGATTCATCAAACAGTCAGTTTTTCTATTGATTCTAATATCATCTGCACTGTATTAGAGGGTAGCACAGTGGAAGGTATTTTCTGAACAAAGTCAGCTATACTCAGTACAGTCCCTAATGTTTTAAAAGTATCAGTGGGAAGAATTCCAGAGTGAAGTGACATGCCTCAGTGATATGCTGAGCTGAAACCCCCTTGAATAAAAATGTTAGAACACCCTTTTTTTTTTCATTTTTGGGTGTTTTCCTGAAAAAAAAAACATTAATTTTACTAACCTCAGTTTAGGTTTATGAAATTGGTAATGAGTTATGGGACTTATGTTCATCTTATTTTTTGAAATATAATTCATAATTCTCTCAGGTTGTTTCAAGCTTAATCACATATTTTGAATAAAAATGATATTGTAGAAAATACACAAAAGTGCCTGTATTATTTACCTGATGATCTGTAGATTAATATGACCATGGTTAATCTGGATAAACCATCGCCATTTCCAGGGTAGAGAGAGTGGTTCTGTTTGATTATGATTCTTCAGTGTTTCTGAAATGGAATGTGTACGAGAAATGAAATGCACAGCCGTCAGAAGCTAGGATCTGAAAGAGAAGGTGGAAACTCGGGGAAAATAATTCAGCGCCTAAAAACCATTAGCGTTTAGGAATGGGTTTTCCGACTTTTCATTTACAGAGAGGAGAAGGCAGCACTGCTGGTGATGGGAAATGGAGGCAGGAATATGTAACCTTTAGTCTGGACTCAGAAATATATGAAATAAGCCCTCCGCATACAAGCTCCCCACCCATGGATTCAGACAATCAAGGATCATAAGAAAAAAATTCCAGAAAGTTCAAAAAAATAAACTTTCCCTTGCTTGACCCAGAGCATTATTCAGAATGTTCATGAATGAAGCAAGGAGTGAAGGGTCCCCCATTTCCAGACCCTCACTTGCCACATTACAGCATAACCATTATTTCCATAGCATGCACATTATATTACATAGTATAAGTAATCCAGGGATGACTAAAGCATACAGAAGATGTAAATTATATGCAAATACTGTTCCATTTATATAAGATACTTGTGCATTAGTTAATTTAATAAGCAGAGGAGGTCTTGGAGCCCTTGCCCTATAGATAAATGAGAGACAGCTGTACAAATAAAATGTTGCCAGTAATAATGTTTTTATGCTGGCAATTTAGTTTCAGTAAAATATATAGATTTACTTTTAAATTTTATAACAATATATAATCAGTCATATTAGTTACTAAAGGAACAGGGAACAATTATTTAAAATTTGATCATATTTCCTTACCTTTCTGTGTATTTCAGATATTCAACAAGTCCTTCCACAACAGATTCTGAGGAGGCATTGATAAGTCTCTGATGATTGTTCCTGTCACTTGTTCTGGAATGCTAATGGAGTGACCACATGACTGGGTAGATCAGTCATTGCCCTGTGTACTCTACAGAGTCTAATGTAACTTCCTTGATTGCTATCTCATTTATCTCCTGCTTATTCGGGAAGGCTTCTCACAGTCCAGGTGTTTATCCTTCTTCCTGCATTGCTGTTCTGAAAACTCAAACTCACGGCCAACTGCTGATGGGATGTAAAATTCCTTCTTATGTTATTTAAAAGTGTGTTCGAAATAGGTCTAATCAAAGAAAAAAAGAAAGCCTTGAAAAATATTACAGTTACAAGGACAATGAGAAAAAAAATCCAAGTCAGGTTAACATTCACTGGCATTTGCAAGATTAGTAAAATGGACTGAAATACAGTTGGAAAAGAATCCAACCAGATTGTCCAGAAGTGCTATAGCTGGGTCCTCAGGTAGAGCTATGTCCAATTTCCAGAGGAACCACCAAACTGATTTCCAGAGTGGTTGTACCAGCTTGCAATCCCACCAGCAATGAAGGAGTGTTCCTCTCTCCTACAACCTCTCCAGCATCTGCTGTCACCTGATCCTAGCCATTCTGACTGGTGATGATCCAACATGTAATAAGGACACATGCTCCACCATGTTCATAGCAGCCTTATTTATAATAGCCAGAAACTGGAAACAACCCAGATGTCCCTCAACAGAGGAATGGATACAGAAATTGTGTTACATCTACACAATGAAGTACTACTCAGCTATTAAAAACAATGAATTTATGAAATTCTTAGGGAAATGGATGGATCTGGAGAATATTATCCTGAGTGAGGTAACCCAATCACAAAAGAACACACATGGTATGCACTCTCTGATAAGCGGATATTAGCCCAGAAGATCGGAATACACAAAGTAAAATCCACAAACCACAAGAAACTCAAGAAGGAAGACCAAAGTGTGGATGCTTCATTCCTTCTTAAAAGGGTGACCAAGGAGTTCCTAAGCCGGGAGTAGCCAGCAGGGAGGCACAGGCCCCACGAGTCGCAGGGGAGCCGCAGGGCTGCAGGGACAGGATCCTCTCAGCTTCCAAGTGACAGAGGTGGATCAGCGACCTTAGCTGCCCCTTCCTTGCAAGTGGAGGGCCTGCCTCCAGGGACCACCTTGACCGGGAGTCTCCAATGAGAACCACCATCTTCTCTCCTGTGAGTTTTTAAGACCAGAGCAGCCAGCTGGGAGGCACAGGCCTCACGAATCTCAGGGGTCTTGCAGGGCGTCAGGATCAGGACAAGCTCTGGTCAGAGTCACTAAGAACGTCTAACACCAAAAATCAAGAGATGGTGAAAGGCAAACACAAGAATCCTACCAACAGGAACCAA
>NW_022196904.1:146312266-146326955 GCF_008632895.1 Mastomys coucha
GGGGAAACTGGGAATGGAGAAATTTACATGTAAATAAAGAAAATATCTAAAAGAAAAAAAAAATAAAAGAGTGACCAAAATCCTCATGGAAAGAGTTGCAGAGACTAACTATGGAGCAGAGACTGAAGGAAGGACAATCCAGCCTGATATAGCTGTCTCCTGAGAGTCTCTGACAGTACCCAACTAATATGGAAGTATAGGCTCACAGCCCTCCATTGAACTGAGTACAGGGTCCCCATTGAAGAAGCTAGGTAAAGGATCCAAGGAGCTGAAGGGTTTGCAGCCCCTTAGGATGAACACCAGTATGGACTAACTAGCATCTTCAGAGCTCCTAGGGACTAAACCACCAACCAAAGAGTACACGTGGTGAGACCAATGGCTCCAGCAGCATATGTACAGTAGAGGATGGCCTAGTTGGTCATCAATGGGAGGAGAGGCCCTTGGCCCTGTGAAGGTTCTATGCTCCAGTGTAGGGGAATGCCAGGGCCAGTAAGCAGGAGAGGGTGGGGTGGCGAGCGGGGGGAGGGAACAGGGGTTTGTTCATATTGTTTTTGTTTTTTGTTTTGATTTTTTTTGGAGGGGAAACTGGAAAAGGAGATATTGTATGACATGTAAATAAAGAAAATATCTAATAAAAAATTAATAAAAAGAAACCAACCAGATTAATATAAGCAAGTCTCACATCAAGGAAGGCTACGCAGCTGCCAAATAAGCTCGTCTACAACATTCAGATACCTCCTTTTCTTTTTTGAGTGACAGAAAAGACAAAGAGCTCCAAAAGTGTCATGTACTAATTCTGACTAAATGAGCTTGGAAACTGGAAGGAGGTAGACCAAATGAGATAAGACATACATGGGTGACCTGTTGCCTCCAGTACTAACACACACACACACACACACACACACACACACACACACACATACTGTATCCAAGAATTATCTTGAGTTACTTTCTTTTTCCTGACTCATGGCAAATAGTACAAGCAGTATATCATGTAGCTACTTGCTTCATATATATATATATATATATATATATATATATATATATATATATATATATATATGAAGCACAATAGACCAAGAAGGAAAAAAACCTGCTTCTCTGGACTGAGAAATGAAAATGCTCTATGAGCACACATGATTCCCAGGAGTCCTGAGTTATCTTAGCAGGGAGACTGAAGACAAGTTCACAACTTACACCTTTTTTTAATGGACAGTGTGAAGACTGTTTAGTTTCTGGAGTTTTCAGATAAGTCCTTAACCATTTCTTAAATTTACCTGTACCACATAGTCTAAACCCACCACACAATACTTGACACCATATTTAAATAAAACTGTGAATTCCGTAATGTTGTGAGCCTAGTGCTTCAGTTTTTGTTATCTGGTGCCTTAAATACCATTTGCCTTGGGAAGCATAATTTGTCCATTTTAGTAGGGGAGCCTTGAGTTTCTAAGACATGATCAAGTGCATTTTTTCTTCAAGTTTGCTTCAGTGACTTCATGATGTCCTCTCTGCATTATAACCTGTGACCAATAATTTTATTTCTCTAAATTCCCACTGGATTGATTCCAAGTATTGCATAATTTAAAGCCTAATCATTTTTTACAATTCACTCTTACTTCCTTGGCAAATAACAGTATTTTAATTTAGAATTCTCTTTGCCACCAAGAAATGTCTAGCCCTATACTGACATCTGGAAATTCTTTAGTAGGTACTTATTGATTGATGTTCTTCCCCCATTTCTCAATCATTGTAATGAAACCTGTTATATTAACTTTACAAGCAATGATAATAACAAAATATCAATGCACCAAAGCCAAATGCCACAGGATACTGAATTACTTTCTTGGCATCTTGGTTCACAGGAAAAATCTCAATCTGACCCTGACTTACAATATGACTTTGAATTTAACTTCTTTAAGGTTCTTTTTCCACACTTGGACTTAAAAAGTGATGGTAATAAAAGTGACTACAACACAGTATTATTGCACAGGTTAACAGAAATCATATATATAAAGTACATGGTACCAGACCTCATGTATATGTGCTTCATGGGCTATAGATTAATTAGCATTACAGTTACTAGCCAAACTAAAAGATTCAAAGCTAAAAGATTATACCAACTTTGGGAACCTTCGTAGGACCTTTAAGTTGTTTACAATGTTTTTCACTTAACACCCTGCCACCAGGAAAATATATGTAAATGAATGAAATTAAAAATAGATAGACATTTTACAAAATGTTTCTATCATCAAAGAAAATAGAAAATTATAATGTATCATGTTCTCCGACTATCTCTTCATAAAAACAATGATAAAAATACTGGAATTTTTTTTAATGAATTCATTTCTCAGGACTCTGAAAACAAAAATAATGTATAGCAATGTGCCCTAGTTTGCTTTCTGATGGTCTGGTAAACCCCAAGGGCAATAAGTATATTGGAATGTAAAAGTTCATCTCATTTTATACATCATAAACTCTCATGAATGGAAGTCAAAATAGGAGATCAAGGAAGAAATCTGGAGGCAGGAGTTGAAGCAGAGGCCATGAAAGAGTGCTGCTTACTGCCTTGATCCCCATGACTTGCTCACCGTGCATTCTCATAGACCCCCAGGACAACATACTCAGGAATAACACTGCCCACAGAGGGCTGGAACCTGCCACAACAACCATTTGTAGAATTTTAATCAAGTAACATGGCTGCTCTGGCAAAGAACCACATCCAAAGACTCAGGTCTGAGTGACCCAGTTGGAATTCAGAAATACCACACAACACCTTTAGTTCCTTCTGGCTTGACTACGGATTTACCCTTAGTACTCACCTTTAATCCCAAACAGTGCAAGGAAGGCTACTTTGTAGAAGGAAGCTCACCCTTTTTAGTTCTTTCTCAGCTCTAGATGGCTGGTTCAATTCAGCTAAATTTAGCTGTTCTGGTTCAAATTCCTCTCCAAGCTGACTGGTTCAATCTGCTTCTCTCAGCTTCTGACTGAATTACTCTGCTTCTCCTCAAGCTAAGTGTGTCAACCTTTTCTAATCTTCTGGCTCTTTCTTATTCTCTGGCTTCAACTGTCTCTGCTGACCTACACTGAACTACATGAACTCATGAATCAACTCAACTGCATTATACTCACTGCACTGACTCCCAACACACTGACCTAACTGACTGAACTCTCTAAACTGACTGAACTTTCCCTGAGCTGTTCTTAGACAGTTTTTCTCCTGAGAGTTGGGTGTATCTTATCTCTGACTCATTCCATCAAATCTTTCTCTGGTTTGTCACTTTTTCTGTTCCCTCAATTAAACATCATTGTTTGGGATTGGAATTGTATACTAAGGACATGTTTATGTTCTAACTGGATCACACATACCTAGGTCTTTGGATGTGATGCCTTGTAAGAACAGCCATATTGCTGGATTAACATTCCTCTACATGTTCCATAGTCTAAGTTTTACTAAGGAGCTTCAGTTTTAACACTGGTAGTGTTTGGGCTGATGAAACTGCACCAGTGGCTGTTGTTTTTATTTCTCTTGCATACTTGCTAGTTTTTGTGTCTGTTGTCCTTAGGATATCTTCTGTAAATGGAATACCTGAGCTCTTTTCTCATTTTATCTTTTGTGGTTTTCCAATTTTTTCCCTTGGTGTCTTATATAAGAGCTCTTGCTACATCAAATCATTTTCAAGTTTTACATTATGCAGATTAATTCTCCCTCAATTTTTTATATTTTACTTATAACAAAGTTTCATTTGTGTTACAGAAGTTTTAAATGCTGACTTGGTTAAATTTGTCATTTTTCTAATATGATTTATATATTTTGAAACTCATTTGAGAATCCTTCATGAACTCAAGTTCATAATCACAATCCTCGAATTTTATTCTGGTAGTTTAAAAGTTTTATATATATATATATATATATATACATATGTATATCTATTTAAAACAAATAACTGTACTAATCCCGTTTACTAAGTATATACTAATTAAATTAGACTTCTAATGATGCTACCCAAATTATATCATTTTATGTGCTCTCTCGGGTTTCTATAACAAGGATATTAGACTTTTCTAACGTTGGGAGTTCATTTTGTCAATTTAGCCAGTCATTGCTATGTATAGTTTGTATCCTGTTGAAATGTATGTATTACTTAATGATTTTTGCCTAGTCTGGAGTAGGGGGAATGTGTTTCTTTGTTGAGATCTGTGGTTTTAGTTTACCCCCAGCATACATTTGGAAAGTACTGTGGCTCTATCCATCCTCTTTTGGTTAAGGGTTGCTTGCTGTATTTGTTTTTTTTTTTGGTTGCATTCTTTTTTGTGACTTTTTTTTTAAAATTTGTATGTGTGTTCTTTAGTGAGTGGCTGTTGGTTAATTATGCAACATAAACTCTCTTGCATGATTCAAGTATTTACCCAATTTTCATTAACTTTTTTTAATTAATTTTTTATTGGATATTTTCTTTATTTACATTTCAAATGTTATCTCCTTTCCCAGTTTCCTTCCCTCCCATAAACACCCTATCACATCCTCCCTCCCCCTACTTCTATGAGGGTGTTCCTCCACCTACCCTTCCACTCCTACCTCCCCTCCCTCAATTCCCCTACACTGGGGCATCTATCATAGGACCAAGGACCTCTCCTTCCAAGCCCATCCTCTGCTACATATGCAGATGGAGCCATGTGGACTCCTTTGTTGATGGCTTAGTGCCCTGGGAGTTCTGAGGATTCTGGTTGGTTGATGTTGTTCTTCTTCCTATGAGGTTGCAAACCCCTTCAACTCCTTTAGTCCCTTCTCTAACTCCTCTATTAGGGACCCCATGTTCAGGTCAATGGTTGGCTGCTAGCATCCACCTCTGTATTTGTAAGGCTCTGGCAGGGCCTCTCAGGAGAGAGTCATATCAGGCTCCTTTCAGCATGCACTTTTTGGCATCCTCAATAGTGTCTTGGTTTGGTAACTGTATATGGTATGAATTCCCAGGTGGGACAGTCTCTCTGGGTGACCTTTCCTTTAGTCTCTGCTCTACACTTTATCTCCATATTTGCTCCTGTGAGTATTTTGTTCTCCTTCTAAGGAGACCCACATTTTGGTCTTTCTTCTTATTGAGCTTCATGTGATCTGTGAATTGTATCCTGGTTATTTGGAGCTTTTGGGCTAGTATCCACAAATGTACTTTTAAGTGTCATGTAGGTTTATTACATTTCCTCAGTTCAGTATATGGCTCTATCTTATAATAGATGAGCATTACCTCTTCACTGACATTGTGATACTGATGTTTGGGGGTCCTACTATTAGCATCCCATTCTGGATTTTGTATGCCGTTTTTGTTTTTGTTTTTGTTTTTGTTTATTGTTGGCTTTTATTAAGTCAATACATTTGTTTTCACTCTCTTCTACTGTAGGTTTTTCCAATGACATGACTTTTTAATTCTTGATTTAACCCTTCAGGGTATATGTGAAAGATTGCAGAGAAGAAGCATTTTCTACATTTGAAAGTTTACTTGTGCCATGATTCACTTTTCTTCTGAAGTTGATACTTAACTTTATTCACACCCTACCCTGTGATGCCTCTCTCATTGTACTGATGCTGTCCTATCCTGTAGACATCTTCAATGTCTTTGAAGACATGAAGTCAAAAGTCAGTATGAGAAAGTAGGCTGACTTCCAAAGTTTCTTAACAACTGTTCTCAGCATAATTATGCTAAGCTATGGGACCTGGTGACAGGAAGGAGCAAGGGTGACTTAGGTGAAGTAGCTGGGTGAAAGGATTTGGTCCAATGTTCATAAAAAAGCACACCATCAAAAGGTGACTCATTTACCCTTGCAGTGAGTGAGTAATTTTATGCCTTAATAAATTTTCCAATCAGGTTGTTTGAGAGTAGATTTTGAATTTGAAAGACAACAAGGAGGGGTAAAAGGGGTGGTTGAGGAAAGGGGAGGGGAAATAGTACAATTATATTATAATCTCAAAAAATAAAAAATAATAAAAACAAATGGTTTTAGGACATAAAATATATAATAGAAAGAAACCCTCCCATCTTGGGTCTTTATAGAATACTGTACATACTTAAGAAACTAAAAACTTTGGTTTTAATTTTTTCCAAATAGATATTTAAAATTTGTGCATATATATGTATACATGTACATATGCATATACATATATATTTTATATGAAGAGAAACATATGTGGCTTTGACAATAAACAAACATTTTTTTATTTTCTGACTTGTTTATCTATCTCTCTGAACTTGTAACTGAAAGTTTCACAGACTTATTAAATGTTCATGCATACAATTTGAGATATTTCTTCTCCAGAGTTCAAGTTGAAGTACATTGTTGAAGTATGCCCACTGTGACACTTTATAGTTATTTTTTCACTGAAAATAAAATATTAAAAATAATTTTTATACATAACCTTTTATACATAATTATAAAATATTAGCATGGATATAGTTGATACTATAACACTTTTAGAAAAATCTGCATTATGTATATCTATTTTTCTGCCCACAACTTAGCATCTCTCATTCTTGTCTTAATGTGTGTGGTATCTTTTGTCATTCTGTTGCAAAGAACATGGCCTGGGCCTTCATTGAATTCTTCTTTATAGCATGTTGTGATGGTTTGTATATACTTGGCCCATGGAGTGGCCCTATTAGGTGGTGTGGCCTTTTGGTATAGGTGTGTCACTGTAGGCATGGGCTTTAGACCTTTACCCTAGCTGTTTGTCAGTCTTCCACTAGCAGCCTTCAGATGAATAACTAGAACTCTCAGCTTCTCCTGCACCATGCCTGCCTGGATACTGACTTGTCCCTGCCTTGATTCTGGACTGAACCTCTGAACCTGTAAGCCAGCCCCAATTAAATGTTGTCTTTTATAAGACTTGCATTGGTCATGGTGTTTGTTCACAGAAGTAAAACACTAACTAAGAAAGAATTTGGTACCAGGAGTAGGGTATTCCTGTGACAACCTGACCATGTTTAGGGGAGGACTGTGGAAGGACTTTGGAACTTTGGGCTAGAATACCAATTTGATGTTAAGACCTCCGTGGTATGTTGTGTAGTAGCTTGGAAGATAATGTTGAGAACAGTGCAGAAGATAGAGGCCTGGTTTGTGAAATCTCAGAAAGAAGATGAAAGACTCTTTATCGGGGCCATTGCTATTTTGATTGTAAAGATTCGGTAGTTTTGGTAGGCTGGGGCTGAAGAATCAGCTCTGATTAACAAGATACCAGAATTACTAAAGCAAAACTTTGCATTACTGGGACTATTGATGCTGGTTAGCTGGAGCTAAGAAATTAGCAGTGATTAAGGAGAGACCAGCATCATTGAGATGAAATCTTCTGTGAAGTGTTTTCTGGGAGCACAGAGGCTATGTTCTAGAGAGGTTGTACCTTGTGCTGTGGCTGGACTTGGTGTAAGAGTCACCCAGGTGGTACTGGTTTTGAAGGCATGAAGTGGTCATGAAGAGAAGCTTAGCTCGGCACTGTGAGAGACTGTAGAAGGTCATTGGTGAAGGTGCAGCCTCAGTTACAATTGATTGCTCAGGACTGAAGGGGTCATGCAAAGGAGTTGAGGCTTAGCACCATGAAGAGAACCTATGAGAAGCTATTGGTGAAGCCTTGTTATAGTGGACAGCAGTGTTTTGGAGATGCCAGCACCATGAGATGACTATCAAGAACAGCAGCAGCAGTGGTGTACAGGTATCTGGAGCCTAGAAGGCAAGGTGTGTGCTACAAAGGGCAGAACTGGAGAAATGACCCAAGACCTTGGAGGAGCCTAGAAGATCATGAATGGATCCCAGACATTGGATGGTTGGAGTTTGATTTTGCTTTTGATTGTGACTGTTTTCTGATATTTTTCCCTCTTGAAAGAAGAAGGTATTTTAGTGGAGCTCACAGCTAGGAGACTTTTAATTGTAAAATGACTTTGGATTTTAAAAGAGATTGGACATTTTAAAGAGATTGAAAATTTTTAAACTTTTTTTTTTTTTTTTTTTTTTTTGAGACAGGATTTCTCTGTATAGCCTTGACTGTCCTGGAACTCTGTAGTCCAGGCTGGCCTCAAACTCAGAAATCCTCCTGCCTCTGCCTCCCAAGTGCTGGGATTAAAGGCGTGCATCACCACTGCCCAGCAAGATTGAAATTTTAATATGTAAGAATTTGCAAAGACTGTGGGACTTTTAAAGTTATTTAGATCTTGCGGATGAATAAGAAACTAAAGGTTGAGGTTTAATAGTGATGTGTTTGTGTGTCAACTGTACTGGCTGGTTTTGTGTGTCAACTTGACATAGGCTGGAGTTATCACAGAGAAAGAAGCTCCAGTTGAGAAAATGCCTCCATGAGATCCAACTGTAAGGCATTTTCTCAATTAGTGATCAAGGGGGGAAAGCCTACTGTGGGTGATGCCATCCCTGGGCTGATAGTATTGGATTCTATAAGAAAGTAAGCTGAGCAAGGCATAGAAAGCAAGCCAGTAAGTGAGTAACATCTCTTCATATCCTCTGCATCAACTCTTGCTTCCTGATCTGCTTGAGTTATAGTCCTAACTTCCTTTGGTGATGAACAGCAATGTGGAAGTGTAAGCTGAATAAACCCTTTCCTCCCCAACTTGCTTTTTGGTCATGATGTTTGTGCAAGAATAGAAACCCTGACTAAGACACATATATAGTATATTTTATTTTTCATTCTCTTAAGACTATATAGATAGGAGAATTACAAGCTAAAGATTACACTCATGTTGAAGTTTACAAGTTTAATTTACAAGTTTAATTCCTTAAAAATCTGAGTAATTATTTCAGATTTTAGCCTTTCTTCTTTTCAAATAAAACACTTCATGGCTATGACTGCTTTTCCAAGTACCACATTTTTGCTCCATGATAGTTATATGGCATTCAGCACTCTGGAGGCAAAGGCAAGTTCTGTTCAGTTGCCAAGCATTAAATAATCATCATTTAATGCTTCTTATCTAAGGCAAGAAAAACATGACTCTAAGTCCAACCTTGGTTGTAAGAGTAATATTCTGTCTAAAATTCTACTTTCCACTGTAATTTATTTTGACTACATGTTCTCTAAAACATGACTTTAAATGTTCAAAGATACTGGTACTTTTCTGTCTTTGGCCAATATGTAGTTGTGTTCACCATACAGCACTTCTTCAATTTAGGCCTCATACAGTTTTTTACACAACTTTTTTTTCATTATCTATTTAGGTGTCTATCTGTCCATCCATCCATCCATCCATCCATCCATCCATCCATCCATCCACCAATACATATACATTCATTCACATATACACACATTCAGAATTCATACATGCATACATTCTTCTGGAAAAATTGGAAACATCAGAATTTTATTGAGTTTCTATATTTGATTGTTAAATTGCTACTTTTAGATTTATTTCTAAAATTTCTTATAACTATGTTTTTGTGCTTTTCTCAGCCTGTCTTCTGATAATTTTAAAAATTTTTATATTTTTCTTTTTTTTTATTGTAATGTCTGCTGTAGATGAGATTTACAAGACATGTCTATTCTCTTAAAATTAACCTGAGACACTTAAGAAACACACTTATTTTATCATACACTAGTTAGTCAATATGCTCAACTATGAGAGCCTTAGGTTTTCCTTAAACTGCTCCAAACATTGCTTTTTCTGATGTTTCAGCTCCATCTTTAGTAACTTAATTTTCTTAATATTATTCTTGTGTAGTTAAAGTCTATTGGATTTTTCCATGTTAATGTTGCCCTCTGATGGTGCTGTAGTACAAACGTGACCAGCACTGGAGGGTGCTGGCTAATAGCTCACTTGGATCCTTATCACATTCCCTCTCTGTTTTGTCTCCAATTAGATGTCAATAACATCTATTGGATGCTCTCTACATATCATTCACACATTTTAATCCATTTAGGTATATTTTCCTCTTATCTCTTGTTTCTTCTCTGTCTTCTGGCTAATTTTCTAAGAGCCATAGTTCTATTCACCAACTCTATGCCCAGTTATGTTTAACCTGCTCTTAAAACTGTTCATTGAAATTTTATTCTTTGAGATCTGCTCTTTTATTTCTAAAAATAACACCTGTACTTTGTGCCTATAGCATACTTTTATTTCTGATTTGATCTCTTTTGTACAGAATGAATCTTCTACATGTATATTGTCTTCAATTAGGTGATGTTCTTAGGAGTACAATGTTTCTATTTGTTCAATTCTTAGATTAAAGGATTTTTATGTTTTATGATATTTAATAATGAGCTCACTTTTAATAGTAGGGTTACATCAAATAAGAGCTTATGAAGTATGTTAAAATGTAGGGTTCAGAACAGTTATACATCTAATTTTTCTAGATGACCCATGTCTATTTCAGTTCTAGATGTTATAGACCATATTACAGCTTATGATTTTAATCTCAAACCATGTGACAATAACCTTTTAGTATAAAGTTAGATGGAAAATTTCTATATCCCTTATGTCGAACTCTGGTATAATAGACACAAATCTTTCTTCTTGTTTCCTAACAACACATTCGTCTGAAGACCAGTGTGGCTCTACATTTGAATTCTCCATCTCTGCAGACAAGAATGTCATTTCCTATTCTGTCTTGCAAATCACTAAAGCTTCATAAAAAAGACCCTGCTTCCGTCTATTGCTTCAGAGACAGCTGACCTTTTCTTAGACTCTCATTTCAATTTCTTTCATTTCTGGACCCTAAAGACATTCCTATTTGAAAGTTTAATTATGACTTTTTTTTAAAGAAGTGTTTGCTATATTTATCTATAACACATGGTTTTAAAATTGTAGCCTTTCATAATATCTAGAATTATCTTTAAATGTATATAATTATTGTTTTTATAAGCATTAATTTTGTAAGCATTTCCATAAGTTTGTGCTTATTGTTGCATTTTACATGCTGTGTTTTTTCCCTTAGAAGTTCTTCGCAACGTATAACCATTATTTCAAGACTGTTGAAGATCTACAGAAAACCTAATTTAATAGGTCATTATACTAACTTAATTCTTGAAAGTCAGTTTAGCTGAATATTTAATTTTGACTTCACTGTTTATTTTTCTGGAATACTTCACTTTGAACATGTTGCATCATTATTTTCTGGCATCTATTGTTAATAAAAACCTACTCTTGTTGTAACTGTCACTTTACTACATGACTAGAAACGAAAAATTAAGATATAAAGCTGCATTTCTAATGAAACCCTAAGTTTCTAAAAGGTACATATCTATATATACATATTATATACTATCTGACAATGAGAATTCCTAGTTTTCAAGCCCAGGGAGATTCCTGCCTCCACCTGCCTAAGATGGGGATTACCATCTTGCATCACCAAGTCCATCTGTTTATGTGCATGCTGGGAATTCAAATTCAGGGCCCCATGCTTGCTGAGCAACCTCTCTTGCTGGGTCTGAATTCTTTATTCTTCCTCTTACTTAAATTTTGTTACTGTCTACATTTAATTCTTTGATGTTGTATCTATGATCAAATTCTTTTTTCACCTCACTATGCTTGCCCATCTCTTCATGGCTTGATTTTCCTCTGAAGACTAATTCTTCATAAATGACGCAAACCACCTTCATTCTCACACCACAGAAACAAAGTTTTCTTGGTCATCCTGGTCCTTTCCAATTTCCTTTTTCACATTCTCTCTCACCCCTGTCTTTATAGGATGGCATATTATGCAGGAGAACAAATTATCAACCTCCTTTATATTAAGTGCTTTCAACAAACTAAAGGCAACATGATTTTATATTTCCGAGAATTTAAGACTTAGTGCATCTCATGTTTGGGAAGCATGCTATCTTTAGTAGGAAACCCACCTGCGTGTGCTGAAGCTTTTGCTGCTGTTAGCATTATGAAACTTTCTGTTCTTTTTGCCAAGGTGGATTGATGTAGTCCAGGATTTTGTTCTTTTCAAGAGAAAACCAGCAACTTTATAAGAAATCTTAAGGAAAGTGGGGTGCGGTGGGAGTCATGTACAACAAGTACAGCTAGAGTGATATTTTTACATGAAATTTCTGTCTGGCTCAGTATAAGAAAAAATATTTTACAGCTCCAAATAGCAATCTGAAATCTTTCAAACTGATGTGTATGCTTTTGACTATTAGGACTTCCATGTGATTTCCTTTTAAAACTGGGGAAAAATGAATTTCGACATTTCAGTTTTGAAAATTGAATTGTCCTGAGAGAATATCACAGTTATTCCCTCCTGCATATAAATCTGAAGACTATCTCCCATTAAAAAAAAAAAGACATGTACATTGTTTTGATGCCAGTAATAGGATTAGTGGTGACAAATCTGGATTTGCATTTTGCTGTGGAGTTAATTACCATAAGTAACTAGTTTTACAAGATGCTCCTTTAGAAGGTGGATTTAGTATCTATCTTGCCTTTCCATAGCATTGCAGTGACAGTGACAGGTAATATGTATGACAATATGCTACAAACATCCAAGCACAGCAGTGTTCTAGTCAGGCAACATGTTATTGCTTATGAAATTTTATGTAATGAAAGATACTCTCTCCTTACTCAACTATTTCTCCATGAGCAATAGGCTTTTGTGCACAGTAACTCCCACCCTGTCCAGCAAACACACAAGCCATCCCCAACCATGTTAGTAAGTTCTACTGGACAATGCTACTCTGGAAAATTCTCCTAAGAAGGCAGGACTGAAATCTTACAGTCTTGGGAGGATGCGATACAGGGCCTTTCTGGGCGCTAGAGAGAGTTTAATGCTGGCCTGCTCAACTTAGTAAGACCATCTGAAAATCACAAAACCAATCCAAGCCAAAACAGAAACACGTATATTAAAAAAAAAAATAGTAAAAAAAAAAAAATAAAAAATAAAATAAAAAAAGAAGAAAAGGCCGGAACTCCCACAGAGTACTTACCAAGCATGCATGGGTCGTAGGTATTCCCAAATACTGAAGAAAAACAAAACAACCTCACAAAACAACCATGACGAAAGTCCTCTCAAAGAAACAGCCAAAGCAAAACAAGAGAAGTTGAAAACAAGATTAGCATAAGTGAGCAAACACAGTTCTCACAGCAAAAATGACAATTAAATTCATTGTGCAAAGATTTAAGAAATTGTGACATACTCAGGCAGGTTGTACTGGTTAATGCCAATCACTTGGGCAACATTAGGCGACAGGCTCAGCTGTTTTTACCATGGAAGTTTAGCTGTTGCCACCAAATGTACAACATGGTGCTATGCAGCTAAAACAAGTGTAAACATACGTCATGTCAGTCATTAAGGAAAAGGCATAATTACACTTTTCAATGTGATGAAGCATTTTGAAAGTAGTGTATACTTTTCTAAAACAGAGACTTTTGTGGACATATCTCTCCCTGTGTGTTTATGCAGCCTGGTATCTTCAGGTTTGCTCAAATAAGAGCCCCCCACTGTGAGCATGCCAGCTGTAGACAAAGGAAGTAATTTGTAAGTTCGACTGTATGGCATTGAGAGAACCATGCAGGAGTGGCATCAGCAAAGAGTCACAGATGGACAGAACAATTAAGATGGTGGAGGATACTCCCAGGTTAAAACAAGCGGCCGAAACATCAACTTCTGTTAATGTTAAAGAAAACGTCTTTGATCATTGTACATGGCCAACAAAATACAGAAGCAAATGTGGCTTTATTCCATAAAATATTGATACCTTTGCCCTTATGAGTGAATATGATATCAAACACATCATGATTCAACATGCACACTTCTAAACTGTATGTTCACCTCAGCCTCCCTGTTGCTTGAATGCTTGCTCTGAGGTGTCTCCCCAACTCTATCATGTTTTCTCATCCATGCACTGCAGAGCTGTGGTTACAACACAGCGCTGTAGGATGACTGCTCACATTGCCACCTCATTCTGTATGTCCTTTGACATCAGTTGGTTCATCATGAGCATACTCCAACAGATCAATAATATGAAGAGGCTGAATTTATTTCTCTATCCTCTACTGAAATGTCTCCTTGGGGCTCTATGCTTTGGACTTTTATAACATAGACTTTCTGGTGTTCCGCTTTAGTATCTCGTATATTGTCCTATTTGATAAACTTTGTTGAATCAAAAACAGCAACATGTTGAACTCATATAGACATACTTTAAAAAGAAAAAAAATACAGAATTTTTATTCTGTGTTTCTTTCAAGATAACATAAAATATGGAGTGCTACTGGGATAAAACAACTCCAAATTTCTGATATTGTTTGTTTACATAATTTTTTTCAGGTCTCATTTTCTTTTTTTTTTTTTTTTTTTTTTTTTAACTTTTATTGCATTATGATGAGAAAAGTTACATGATTTCAATTTATCTGTTAATATTTAAAAACATATTTTAAGTAAATAGAATTAAATCACATTCTTGTTTCCCTTTGTACCCCAACTCTTCCCAGAGGCCCCCTTCAATATTTACAATATCTTTTTTGTCATATTCCTTAATATTTATAAAATATTATAACAATAAAAATGAGTATTATAAAAGTTGTTTGATATAAAACAACAATCAATTTAACAGTCTTATGTAGATGCTTGTTTACGGCAATACTGAAAATACATGTTTTTCTCAATATAAATTTTAAATAACTCCAAAAAATTAACTGTATATTTCAAAATAATATATCACTACTAGTATTTTCTTAAATGAAAATAAATATATAAAGTCTTTTTGTTTGTTTGTTTTGTATTT